>NC_052331.1:29562929-29722929 GCF_016432855.1 Salvelinus namaycush
GGTGGAGGTAGAGGTAGAGATGGAAGTGGAGGTAGAGATAGAGGTGGAGGGGGAGGTAGAGGTGGTGGAGGTAGAGATAGAGGTAGAGGTGGAGGTAGAGGTGGTAGAGGTAGAGATAGAGGTAGAGGTGGAGGTGGAGGTAGAGGTAGAGGTAGAGGTAGAGATAGAGGTAGAGGTAGAGGTAGAGGTAGAGATAGAGATAGATATAGAGGTAGAGGTAGAGGTAGAGGTAGAGATAGAGGTGGTGGAGGAAGAGATAGAGGTGGAGGGGGAGGTAGAGGTGGTGGAGGAAGAGATAGAGGTAGAAGTAGAGGTGGAGGTAGAGGTGGTGGAGGTAGAGGTAGAGATGGAAGTGGAGGTAGAGGTGGTGGAGGTAGAGATAGAGGTGGTGGAGGTAGAGATAGAGGTGGAGGGGGAGGTAGAGGTGGTGGAGGTAGAGATAGAGGTAGAGGTGGAGGTGGAGGTAGAGGTGGTGGAGGAAGACCAAGATGTGGTGGACCATGTGGTCAACCATGGTTTGACCTTGAGAGAGGTTGGGCAGTGAGTGCAGCCCAATCTGAGCCGCTTCATCGTAGCATCCATTATTAGCATCCGGACGTTCTTAAATGATAATAGGTATGTACTGCAGACATTGGACCTATCTACTTCTTTTACTTCCTGAAAGTAGTACAACATAAAACATAGTAAAAACTGTAGATTCCAATACATACTTTAAGGGGAAACAAAGTAAATGTTTCAAGTATAACTGTATGTATGAAAGTGTAGGTATACTATTTTGTAACATGTTTATCTTGTATACTGTATTACTTTAGTGTTTACTGTACTGTATGCTATTTTGTTTTTGTAGAACTGAAAGATGACCACCACGTGGTGGTACAATGCATCTATTTACAGGCAAACAGGAGGCTGCCATTGTGCAAATGGTAGTTGAAAATAATGTCATAAGACTGCAGGAAATCCAACAACAGATTATTGAAATCCCTGCAATCTTCCATAACATCAGAGTGAGTTTATCAACCATAGCCCACATCCTTAAGAAATACCATCTCCAGATGAAGCAAATCTGAGGAGTCCCATTTGAAAGGAATTCAACCCCATTAAGGAGTTGTTTTCAGCATGGCAGTGGAAGGTGTATGATCGCAAACACCATGAATGTCTTACCCTTCTCCGGGCAATGGAGAAGGCCTGTGGTGACATTCCAGCAGGGGTGGATGCATCATGCCAGAAGATATTTCCCCTTCTGTCTGGCCAGAGAATATCACCTGTGATGTTGATGAAAAGCTGTAGCTGGACCAAAACAACAGACATAACTGATTTTGTTAAAGCAATGGAGTATTTGTTTCTTGACTTATGATTTTGATTTTACTGTATTTTGACCGTTTTTTGTTATCAATTGATCTACTGTTTGTACAGTAGTACAAATAGGTCTATTTTTCTTCCTTTGCATATGCAAAATATTGTAGCAACCGGGGGATCGGGCAGGGGGATGGAGCATTGGAAGTTAAGACCATGTTAAGCCATTGTTCTCTCTCTTACGTCTGATCTTCACAAGAGAAGGTCACGGTTGTTTTCCAGGATATCTTTCATTTATTTGGCATGGGCTACGGCCAGTAGCCTGTGTGGAGTTGGGTTAATAAACCATACATTCGTAAATTCCTCTGTGTGGACAATTGTTTCTTTATGATCTAGCCAGGTTATTACAATGTATTTACTGTATGTTTGCATTTTTACTGTATGTGTGCTAACAGTATGCTGTGTGGCATGTATTGAGTCATGTTTAAATATAAAACAAAAATGTTTGCATTTGTGTTCCTTTCTTGTTTGAGTACACAAACAATATACGGTATAACAACAAAATCTTAGTCTACACTGAAATAGGTTCTGATAGTAGTGTTTTGAATATGTCACATTAGTGTGATCTCGGTTGTCACTAAGTTAGATTCCTTCATAGTGTGTGTATGTCTCATTTGTTTGCAGAGTTTCATTTTGAGCAGGGAGTACATGATTTTGATTGCTGTGTTTCATTTAGCTTGATGTCTGTGGGGTTTTGGAAAAATTGGTAACTGTTTTGTGTTTAGAGTTTTGAATACTTGAGATGTAGTTTCAGCAAACGTGTGTTACCAACTGGGAAAAACTCTAATTAAAACCTGGAGTCGATGTCCACGATCCTGTGAAAATCTAATTAGCATAATAAAAAAATCCCCATCAAAATCAGTCTGTTTAACCTCCTGTTATGTTTAACTCTCCTGTTGTGTTTAACTCTCCTGTTGTGTTTAACCCTCCTGTTGTGTTTAACCCTCCTGCTGTGTTTAACCCTCCTGTTCTGTTTAACCCTCCTGTTGTGTTTAACCCTCCTGTTATGTTTAACTCTCCTGTTGTGTTTAACTCTCCTGTTGTGTTTAACCCTCCTGTTGTGTTTAACCCTCCTGTTCTGTTTAACCCTCCTGTTCTGTTTAACCCTCCTGTTGTGTTTAACCCTCCTGTTATGTTTAACTCTCCTGTTGTGTTTAACTCTCCTGTTGTGTTTAACCCTCCTGTTCTGTTTAACCCTCCTGTTCTGTTAAACCCTCCTGTTGTGTTAAACCCTCCTGTTATGTTTAACCCTCCTGTTGTGTTTAACCCTCCTGCTGTGTTTAACCCTCCTGTTCTGTTTAACCCTCCTGTTGTGTTTAATCCTCCTGTTGTGTTTAACCCTCCTGCTGTGTTTAACCCTCCTGCTGTGTTTAACCCTCCTGTTGTGTTTAACCCTCCTGCTGTGTTTAACCCTCCTGTTCTGTTTAACCCTCCTGCTGTGTTTAACCCTCCTGCTGTGTTTAACCCTCCTGTTCTGTTAAACCCTCCTGTTGTGTTTAACCCTCCTGTTGTGTTTAACCCTCCTGTTCTGTTTAACCCTCCTGTTGTGTTTAACCCTCCTGTTGTGTTTAACCCTCCTGTTGTGTTTAACCCTCCTGCTGTGTTTAACCCTCCTGTTGTGTTTAACCCTCCTGTTGTGTTTAACCCTCCTGCTGTGTTTAACCCTCCTGTTCTGTTTAACCCTCCTGTTGTGTTTAACCCTCCTGTTGTGTTTAACCCTCCTGTTGTGTTTAACCCTCCTGCTGTGTTTAACCCTCCTGTTGTGTTTAACCCTCCTGTTGTGTTTAACCCTCCTGCTGTGTTTAACCCTCCTGTTGTGTTTAACCCTCCTGTTGTGTTTAACCCTCCTGTTCTGTTTAACCCTCCTGTTCTGTTTAACCCTCCTGTTGTGTTTAACCCTCCTGTTGTGTTTAACCCTCCTGTTGTGTTTAACCCTCCTGTTCTGTTAAACCCTCCTGTTGTGTTTAACCCTCCTGTTGTGTTTAACCCTCCTGCTGTGTTTAACCCTCCTGTTGTGTTTAACCCTCCTGTTGTGTTTAACCCTCCTGCTGTGTTTAACCCTCCTGTTGTGTTTAACCCTCCTGTTGTGTTTAACCCTCCTGCTGTGTTTAACCCTCCTGTTGTGTTTAACCCTCCTGTTGTGTTTAACCCTCCTGTTCTGTTTAACCCTCCTGTTGTGTTTAACCCTCCTGTTGTGTTTAACCCTCCTGCTGTGTTTAACCCTCCTGTTGTGTTTAACCCTCCTGTTGTGTTTAACCCTCCTGCTGTGTTTAACCCTCCTGTTGTGTTTAACCCTCCTGTTGTGTTTAACCCTCCTGTTGTGTTTAACCCTCCTGCTGTGTTAAACCCTCCTGTTGTGTTTAACCCTCCTGTTGTGTTTAACCCTCCTGTTGTGTTTAACCCTCCTGTTCTGTTTAACCCTCCTGTTGTGTTTAACCCTCCTGTTGTGTTTAACCCTCCTGTTGTGTTTAACCCTCCTGCTGTGTTTAACCCTCCTGTTGTGTTTAACCCTCCTGTTGTGTTTAACCCTCCTGTTGTGTTTAACCCTCCTGCTGTGTTTAACCCTCCTGTTCTGTTTAACCCTCCTGTTGTGTTTAACCCTCCTGTTGTGTTTAACCCTCCTGTTGTGTTTAACCCTCCTGCTGTGTTTAACCCTCCTGTTGTGTTTAACCCTCCTGTTGTGTTTAACCCTCCTGCTGTGTTTAACCCTCCTGTTGTGTTTAACCCTCCTGTTGTGTTTAACCCTCCTGTTCTGTTTAACCCTCCTGTTCTGTTTAACCCTCCTGTTGTGTTTAACCCTCCTGTTGTGTTTAACCCTCCTGTTGTGTTTAACCCTCCTGTTCTGTTAAACCCTCCTGTTGTGTTTAACCCTCCTGTTGTGTTTAACCCTCCTGCTGTGTTTAACCCTCCTGTTGTGTTTAACCCTCCTGTTGTGTTTAACCCTCCTGCTGTGTTTAACCCTCCTGTTGTGTTTAACCCTCCTGTTGTGTTTAACCCTCCTGCTGTGTTTAACCCTCCTGTTGTGTTTAACCCTCCTGTTGTGTTTAACCCTCCTGTTCTGTTTAACCCTCCTGTTGTGTTTAACCCTCCTGTTGTGTTTAACCCTCCTGCTGTGTTTAACCCTCCTGTTGTGTTTAACCCTCCTGTTGTGTTTAACCCTCCTGCTGTGTTTAACCCTCCTGTTGTGTTTAACCCTCCTGTTGTGTTTAACCCTCCTGTTGTGTTTAACCCTCCTGCTGTGTTAAACCCTCCTGTTGTGTTTAACCCTCCTGTTGTGTTTAACCCTCCTGTTGTGTTTAACCCTCCTGTTCTGTTTAACCCTCCTGTTGTGTTTAACCCTCCTGTTGTGTTTAACCCTCCTGTTGTGTTTAACCCTCCTGCTGTGTTTAACCCTCCTGTTGTGTTTAACCCTCCTGTTGTGTTTAACCCTCCTGTTGTGTTTAACCCTCCTGCTGTGTTTAACCCTCCTGTTCTGTTTAACCCTCCTGTTCTGTTTAACCCTCCTGTTGTGTTTAACCCTCCTCTTGTGTTCCTTTCATGTTAATTCATTCTGTGTTCCCGGTCCAAAATGACCGCCCCCATTATAGCTGATTGTAAATCCATAATAATACATATATTATCATCTAATGTTGTGTTAGATCTTTTAATCAACTTAAGTTCTTGTGAACATTACAAGTTTTTAACTTCTATTTGCTATTTATGGCCTGTAGGCCTCATTGACCTGAGCTCATACAACTCGCTTTTGAGTTTAAAAAAGCATAATGTATGGATTATTTTGACTATAACACATACTCAGATGAAACATATCGTGCTATTTATCACAGACTACTTTGTGTCAACGTTTAACAAGGATTCTTTCCTCCTCACCAGTGTCATGATCAAAGATATGCTCAAGAGCCTCACGTACAGTATATCATTTGGTCATTGTGCTGCCACAGAATGAATTGTGAGCAAGGCCTCAAAAAAACTTTATATACCAGAGTTGCGAGAAAAGTTCTATATATTATTGAAACAGTGTTGCGATTATTTATGAGAATGCCAACAAGTGTGGTTCCCGTGGGGGAAAGATTCTATTGGGGAAAGGTTCCCGTGGGGGTTGCCATGGAAGCCAAGAAGGGGAATGAGGTGTGTGTGTGTATGTGTATGTGTATTTGTGTGTGTGTGCTCAAACACACATTCATGTGGGGGTCTGGGAGAGGAAGTGTGTCCATTTGATGAATGGGCATGTGCCTGAGCTCAATTTTATACACTAATTGTAGTCTCACCCATTCATTTCTAATGACCGGTCATTTTTGACCGGGAACACCACAGGTGTACAAAAGTTAAATAAAACACCAAAAATGTTGTGACAATCATCAAAAATCATCAAAATGTTGTGTGTTCAGATGTGTGTGGACAAAGTCATGGAACCTAATGACAATCAGATTAAATGAACTACATTTTGAGAAAACTTGTAAATCGGTCCAATTCGACCGGAACACAGCAGGAGGGTTGAACTAGACATATCTTGTCTCAATCCACCGCATCCGTCAATGGCCTTCCGCATCTGCGGTGGAAGGTGGCCGAGCTACAGTGGTGTTTGTCAGACCATGAGACATCCCAAGAATCGGTCTTCTCACGAAAACGTCTGTAGCGACCAAATGGTTTGGTCTTCAAATCTAATATCACCCATCTATGGAAAGGTGAAAAGCCTTACAAGACTCGTCTGAAGGTAGCCGGTATCAGTTTAAGTATATATGGAAGTAGTTTAGTGCCAAAACAAATTGGTTAAATATGGGTAAAAAATTATAATAATTTACTCATCTTTCTTATATCTCCTCTTAAGGATCGGACCCTTATTTTAAATGTTTTGCCTAAAATGACATACCCAAATCTAACTGTCTGTAGCTCAGGCCCTGAAGCAAGGATATGCATATTCTTGGTACCATTTGAAAGGAAACACTTTGGAGTTTGTGGAAATGTGAAAGGAATGTAGGAAAATATAACACATTAGATCTGGTAAAAGATAATACAAAGAAAAAAACCAAAAAAAATTTGTACCGTCATCTTTGGAATGCAAGAGAAAGGTCATAATGCACCTCCAGACGAGGCGCAATTTAGGTTTTGGCCACTAGATGGCAGCAGTGTATGTGCAAAGTTTTAGACTGATCCAATGAACCATTGCATTTCACTTAAAAAATGTGTATCAAGACTGCCCAAATGTGCCTAATTTGTTTATTAACAACTTTTCATGTTCAAAATTGTGCACTCTCCTCAAACAATAGCATGGTATTCTTTCACTGTAATAGCTACTGTAAATTGGACAGTGTAGTTAGATTAACAAGAATTTAAGCTTTCTGACAATATCAGATATGTCTATGTCCTGGTAAATCTTCATGTTACTTACAACCTCATGCTAATCGCATACGCCTCCATTAGCTCAACAGTCCCACAGGGGACCCACCAATCCTGAAGAATATCTGTCAGATATAGGACAGACACTTTAAAACAAACTTAATTAAAATGTATTTATTTTTCCATGTATGAATCGGTTATTCAATGCATTTCTATGGGCTAATAGCAGTAAGGCCAATTTAAAATTTTCATCAAATAAATGTGTTTTATATATTTTTTTATACCTAAAGGGGTCCTAAAATTCTAAATCAAATACCTAAATGATCCTTGGCATGACCATTTTAAAACAATTCCATGTGTCAGCTTAGTAGAACCCCCAACCCGGCTTAGACTCTTAGGGATTAAGACATGAAAGCAAATGCAGTAGCTACACATTGCATGACTGCCTGTACCTCCAATGTTCTGACATACATTGCATTCAGAAAGTATTCAGACCCCTTCCCTTTTTCCACATCTTGTTATGTTACAACCTTTTTCGAAAATGGATTAAATTACATGTTTCCCTCATCAATCTACACACAATACCACATCATGACAAAGCGAAAACAGTTTTTTTGTGTGTGTGTGTGTGTGTGTGGAAATGTATTGAGAAAAAAAACAGAAGTACCTTACTTACATAAGTATTCAAACCCTTTGCTCTGAGACTCAAAATTGATCTCCGTTTTAAAAAAAATGTTTTATTTAACTGGGCAAGTCAGTTAAGAACAAATTCTTATTTACAATGATGGCCTACCCCGGCCAAACCAGGACAACGCAGGGAAAATCGTGCACCGCCCTATGGGACTCCCAATCACAGCCAGATGTGATACAAAAACCAAGCCATGAGGTCGAAGGAATTGTCTGTAGAGCTCTGAGACAGGATTGTGTCAAGGCACAGATCTAAGGAAATGGTACCAAAAAATGTCTGCAGCATTGAAGGTCCCCAAGAACACAGTGCCCTCCTTCATTCTTAAATGGAAGAAGTTTGGAACCACCAAGACTCTTCCTAGAGCTGGCTGCCTGGCCAAACTGAGCATACCAGGGGAGAAGGGCCTTGGTCAGGGAGGTGACCAAGTACTCGATGGTCACTCTGATAGAGCTCCAGAGTTCCTCTGTGGAGATGGGAGAACCTTCCAGAAGGACAACCATCTCTGCAGCACTCCACCAATCAGGCCTTTATGGTAGAGTAGCCAGACAGATGCCACTCCTCAATAAAAGGCACATGACAGCCCGCTTGGAGTTTGCCAAAAGGCACCTAAAGGACTCTGACCATGAGAAACAAGATTCTCTGGTCTGATGAAACCAAGATGGAACTCTTTGGCCTGAATGCCAAGCGTCACGTATGGAGGAAACATGGCACCATCCCTACAGTGAAGCATGATGGTGGCAACATCATGCTGTGGGGATGTTTTTCAGAGGCAGGGACTGGAAGACTAGTCAGGCTTGAGGGAAAGATGAACGGAGCAAAGTACAGAGAGATCCTTGATGAAAACCTGTTCCAGAGCGCTCAGGACCTAAGACTGGGGCGACGGTTCACCTTCCAAAAGGATAAAGACCCTAAGCACACAGCCAAGACAACACAGGAGTGGCTTCGGAACAAGTCTCTAAAGGTTCAAGCCCGGACTTGAACCCGATCGAACATCTCTAGAGAGACCTGAAAATAGCTGAGCAGAAACACTCCCCATCCAACCTGACAGAGCTTAAGAGGATCTGCAGAGAATTGTGCGAAGCTTGTAGCATCATACCTAAGAAGACTCTAGGCTGTAATCCCTGCCAAAGGTTCTTCAACAAAGTACTGAGTAAAGGGTCTAAATACTTATGTAAATGTGATATTTCCGTTTCTTTTTTTTATACATTTGCAAACATTTCTAAAAACCTGTTTTTGCTTTGTCATTATGGGGTATTGTGTAACGGCTGTCGTCGGTGGAAGAAGGTGAGGACCAAGGTGCAGCGTGGTAAGTGTCCATAACGTTTATTTTAAAACATAAACTGAACACTATGAAATACAAAACAATAAATGTGAACATGAACGAAACCGAAAACAGTACCGTGTGGCAACAAACACTCACACGGAATCAAACACCCACAAACCAAAAGTGAAACCCAGGCTACCTAAGTATGATTCTCAATCAGGGACAACGATTGACAGCTGCCTCTGATTGAGAACCATACCAGGCCGAACTCAAACCCCAACATAGAAAAACACACATAGACTGCCCACCCCAACTCACGCCCTGACCATACTAAATAAAGACAAAACAAAGGAAATAAAGGTCAGAACATGACAGTACCCCCCCCCCCCAAGGTGCGGACTCCGGCCGCAAAACCTAAACCTATAGGGGAGGGTCTGGGTGGGCATCTCTCCGCGGTGGCGGCTCTGGCGCGGGACGTGGACCCCACTCCACCATAGTCATTACCCACTTCAGTAACGTCTTCAGAGCAGCGACCCTCACCGCAGATCCCGGACTGGGAACCCCAATAAAGAGCCCCACTAAACTGAGGGGCGCCTCCGGACTGAGGGGCGCCTCCGGACTGAGGGGCAGCTCCGGACTGAGGGGCAGCTCCGGACTGAGGGGCAGCTCCGGACTGAGGGGCAGCTCCGGACTGAGGGGCAACTCAGGACTGAGGGGTAACTCAGGACTGAGGGGTAACTCAGGACTGAGGGGCAGCTCCGGACTGAGGGGCAGCTCCGGACTGAAAGGCAGCTCTGGACTGAAAGGCAGCTCAGGACTGAGAGACAGCTCAGGACTGAGGGGTAGCTCAGGACTGAAGGGCAGCTCCGGACTGACGGGCAGCTCTGGACTGACGGGCGGCTCTGGCGGCTCCTGACTGGCGGGCGGGTCTGGCGGCTCCTGACTGGCGGGCGGCTCTAGCGGCTCCTGACTGGCGGGCGGCTCTGGCGGCTCCTGACTGGCGGGCGGCTCTGGCGGCTCCTGACTGGCGGGCGGCTCTGGCAGCTCCTGACTGGCGGGCGGCTCTGGCGGCTCCTGACTGACTCACGGACGGCTCTGGCGGCTCCTGACTGACGGACGGCTCTAGCAGCTCAGGACAGACGGGCGGCTCTGACGGCTCAGGACAGACAGGTGGCTCAGACGGCGCTGGACAGACGGGCAACTCAGGCGGCGCAGGACAGATGGGCAGCTCAGGCGGCGCTGGACAGACGGGCAGCTCAGGCGGCGCTGGACAGACGGGCAGCTCAGGCGGCGCTGGACAGACGGGCAGCTCAGGCGGCGCTGGACAGACGGGCAGCTCAGGCCTGCCGAGGCGCACTGTAGACCTAGTGCGTGGTGCCGGAACAGGTGGTACCGGGCAGGGAACACGCACCTCAGGGCGAGTGCGGGGAGCAGGAACAGGGCTTACAGGGCTCTGGAGACGCACAGGAAGCCTGGTGCGTGGTGTTGACACTGGTGGGACTGGTTTGGGGACACGCACCTCAGGGCAAGTGCGGGGTGCTGGAACTGGAGCCCTGGTACGTGGTGCCAGCACCGGAGGGCTGGTGCGAGGAGGTGGCACCGGATAGACCGGACCATGAAGGCGCACAGGAGGTCTCGAGCACCGAGCCTGCCCAACCTTACCTGGTTGAATGCTCCCCGTAGCCAGGCCAGTGCGGCGAGGTGGAATAGCCCGCACTGGGCTGTGCTGGCGAACCGGGGACACCATGCGTAAGGCTGGTGCCATGTACACCGGCCCGAGGAGACGCACTGGAGACCAGATGCGCTGAGCCGGCTTCATGGCACCTGGCTCGATGCCCACTCTAGCCCGGCCGATACGAGGAGCTGGAATGTACCGCACCGGGCTATGCACACGCACCGGGGACACCGTGCGCTCCACCGCATAACACGGTGCCTGCCCGGTACGACGCCCTCTCTCTCCACGGTAAGCACGGGAAGTTGGCGCAGGTCTCCTACCTGAACTCGCCACACTCCCCGTGTGCCCCCACCCCAAGAAATTTTTGGGGCTGCCTCTCGGGCTTCCAGCCGCACTGCCGAGCTAGCTCCTCATAATGCCGCCTCTCGGCTTTCGCTGCCTCCAGCTCTGCCTTGGGGCGACGATATTCACCCGGCTGTTCCCATCGTCCCTTGCCGTCTAATATTTCCTCCCAAGTCCATTTCTCCAGATATCCATTTCTGCCGCTCCTGTTGCTGCTGCCTGTTACCACGCTTCTTGGTCCAGTTTTGGTGGGTGTTTCTGTAACGGCTGTCATCGGTGGAAGAAGGTGAGGACCAAGGTGCAGCGTGGTAAGTGTCCATAACGTTTATTTTAAAACATAAACTGAACACTATGAAATACAAAACAATAAATGTGAACATGAACGAAACCGAAAACAGTACCGTGTGGCAACAAACACTCACACGGAATCAAACACCCACAAACCAAAAGTGAAACCCAGGCTACCTAAGTATGATTCTCAATCAGGGACAACGATTGACAGCTGCCTCTGATTGAGAACCATACCAGGCCGAACTCAAAACCCCAACATAGAAAAACACACATAGACTGCCCACCCCAACTCACGCCCTGACCATACTAAATAAAGACAAAACAAAGGAAATAAAGGTCAGAACGTGACATATTGTGTGTAGATTGATGAGGAAAAAACGATTTAATCCATTTTAGAATAAGCCTGTAACGTAACAAAATGTGAAAAAATTCAAGGGGTCTGAATACTTTCCGAATGCACTGTAGAACATATAGCAAAGCATAGCATCATGTCTCCTGTGTCTTCTCCTCTGACGTAGAAAGAACATTCTATTCAACAGCGAGATTATCCACCGAAACAGCTTTTCAATGAGGAAATCTCTCCTCTCATGTCTTCACCAGCCAACCCACCGTGTTATACAACGATACCAGTGGTCTATCCAGGAGAATGCATCGTTGCGGACCATTGAAATAGAAATGTATTGTGTAGAAAATGCATTATTCTCTGTCATATACAACAATGAATTGTGTCAGCTTTATACATTGCATTTCTATCAGGTTGCACTACACTGAATAATTCCTACGTGTAGATTTGTCATAGTTCACAGTCTGATGTTAAATAACACTGTGCGTGTGTGAGTGTATCGATTGAATGGGGTGCTTACAGCTGAATGCTGTTTGTTCTTTTCTATTTTTCACAGTTCTATCTTGGTTCTCTATTTTTGTGGGTCTCTCCACAGAAAGCTGCTTGACACACAGTGGAGGGCTGCGGAACATGCAATCCTCGATCGCCCATGTAGAAATTCACCATGGCAACCATGCCACGGATACAGTGTAAGCTCAGCAAGTTGGAGCGGTCAACTCAAAGAGCTCACAAACACACATACACACACACTGCTTGTGCATGCACAAACACACACACAATTACACACACACCCACATCTGGACCAATCAGTAATTCAGATATCAAGGGTGTGTGTGCGTTTGCGTGGATAGGTAAGTATGTGCATGCAAGATAGTTCGAGAGAGAGAGAGAGTGCGTGACTATTCAATACAGTATGGATATAGCTGTGTGAGTAAGTGGTTCTGAGTTGATTAGATGTCAGATTAATGTTCTCCACAGCAAAGAACACAGAATGAGCACAATCTCTATATGGGGTCTATGCAGGGGTGGACTGGCCATCTGACATTTCAGGCAAATGCCAGATGGGCTGGTCTGTCTCACTTGGGTATTTTGTGCAAAATGATAATTATCTGGCAAATAATGAGGGCCTCAAAGGAAAAAATGGGCCGGTGTGGCACCCTCAACAACAGAAAATGGGCCAGTGTGGGGGCCTAAAGGAAAAAAAATGGGTGGTGTGTAAAATATGCCAGGGCCAATTTCTGGTCCCAGCCCACCCTGGGTCTGTGGTTGCCTGGTGGTTAACATTCAACCTCCAGGTAATCCCAAATGAACCCCACTCTCCCCTGCAGCCACAGGCTCTAATCCCAGGGGTTAATCCCATTTTATTTCAGTTTGACTGAACCCAGAACAGTCAACAACAAGGGTGAGACATTCTCATCAGACAGTGTCAGAATTCCCAGGCTAATCCACAGACAGACAGAAAGGGAGGATGTACAGTAGCTGTAGCTATCAGGCTGCCAACAATCTGTCTCCCCTGATAGATTATGTTGTCCTTTTCAAATCGGTTATGATTGCTATTATGACACAAAATAAGAGTGGTATAAGGGTTCGTTGTTTGTCCCCATAGAAGAAGCCTTTTTGGTTCCAGGTAGAACATTTGGTGGTGAAAAAGCTTCCACTTAGATCCTTTTAGAGGCGAAAGGGTTTCATGTAGAACCTTGTATTAGTGAAAGGGTTCCACTTGGAGCCAAAAATTGTTATTTGAAGAGGTTTCTCATATAGGCACAACTGAAGAACCCTAAATGGTTCTAGGTAGCACCATTTTTTTAAAGAGTGAAGCCCAGAGGTATTCAATTTTAGGCCTGCAGGGCCAAAGTGCTGTTGGTTTTCACAGAGTCCACTCCCCTAGCCTCCCAGTTCTAAATAAGTTGCTGATTAGAAATAGAGAAAACAAAGAGTGTTTTGGCCCCTGCTCTATTCATTCATCCATGCTGAGTGGATTTGTGACTAACACTTTGAGAGGTCTTCTGCCTCTGTCACATCTTCCTCTCTGGTGTCACTCAAAAGAAAAAACCTCTGGAGATGTGACCTGCCATCCCATATGCCTCACTGGATTAGTCTCACTCTCCAGTTTTAAATGAGATGTATCATACTGCCACCTGCTGGTCCTAAAGTATCACCAATACCTAATTAGATTGAGTTTGCTTCTGAAGGTGACAGCAGCCAAAACGTGTGGCCCAATAGGCAAAGTAGGAAGCTTCAGGGTATGCTTTGAACTTCAGCTTGTGAAAAATTAACAAAATCATTCATCATTCTCTCTTAATAAGCAATAATATATGGTGTGGGGGGGGGGGCTTATAGTGATTTTAGCACAGCTGTGATGCGGTTGGTCATAGGTAGGCTACGAGGTGCTAGGTCATAGGCTACAGCAACGTTTCCATTTCGGATCGCCTGATTTGAAAATGGGGTCGTGTGAGAAACTCTAAAATAAAATGTAAAAATTGTGCTCGGTTCATAGAACCGCCCGGGGCCTCTAGATGAGGTTGTAATAAACAGAGCGGTTCTTCCTACAAATGTGGCTCTATTTCTTTACCGTTTAATCTACAATCACTGGAAGATAAGATTCTCAGGAACATGTATGTGCCTTCTGTTTCCCTCTACAATGCCCACAAGCCTCACAGAGTGGACAAGACCAGGCACTAAATCAGACTGGGGGGGAAAGAACATCAATGATGATGTTCTTTTCTACACAGAAGATCATACAAAATTATTGCCTGAAGATCTTCTGAACTTTCCAATACCTTTCGGATGCATTTCAGTCACTTCAAACCATACTTCCTTCAGATTGAAATACTGTCAAAAGTACTGTCCGACTGATTTGTAATAGACTGTCATAGTCCCAATTTAAAAAGTAAACATTGGCCATTGATTCCATCACTTTTTTTACATGGTGGATCACAAAAAAATGTTGATATCAAAATGGGGTCTCGGGCCAAAAAACTTTACAGTGTTGTAATGATGCAACTCTCAGAAGTAAGTCACAAGGACCTGTGTCTGACAAAGTAACTAGAAACGTTGCTCAAACGTGTCTCACAAAGTGGCATTCACTCACATGTGCGGGGCACACACGAAGAAGAACCTGCTAAAACTAGAGCCAGACACTCATTTGCAAATAATCTATTAGTTAATGGAAAGTTGCTAGAATTCAGTATCCATGACAACACAACAGAGCCTACACTGCACATGAACTCGAGGTCGAAAGACACTTATAGACAGTGGAGGAAAAGTACCCAATTGTCATACTTGAGTAAAAGTAAACATACTTTAAAAGAAAATGACTCAAGTAAAAGTGAATGTCACCCAGTAAAATACTACTTGAGTAAAAGTCTAAACTATTTGGTTTTAAATGTACTTAAGTATCAGAAGCAAATGTAATCGCTAAAATATACTTAAGTATCAAAAGTAAAAGTATAAATAATTTAAAATTCCTTATATTAAGCAAACCAGACGACATGACTTTCTTGATTTTTTAATTTACGGATAGCCAGGGGCACACTTCAACACTCAGACATCCTTTACAAATGAGCATTAGGGATGACCGGGGATGTTCTCTTGATAAGTGCGTGAATTCAAAATGTAACTAGTACTTTTGGGTGTCAGGGAAAATGTAAGGGGTAAAAAGTACATTATTTTCTTTAGGAATGTAGTGGAGTAAATTAAAAGTTGTCAAAAATATAAATAGTGTGCTAGCTGTGTCACCAGAGACTCTGGGTTCGAGCCCAGGCTCTGTCACAGCCGGCCGCGACCGGGAGGCCCATGGGGCGGCGCACAATTGGCCCAGCGTCGTCCGAGTTAGGGAGGGTTTGGCCGGCAGGGATATCCTTATCTCATCGCGCACTAGCGACCAGGTCGCTAGGTGTACGGTGTTTCCTCCGACATATTGGTGCGGCTGGCTTCCGGGTTGGATGCACGCTGTGTTAAGAAGCAGTGTGGCTTGGTTGGGTTGTGTTTCAGAGGACGCATGGCTCTCGACCTTCGCCTCTCCCGAGTCCATGCGGGAGTTGTAGCGATGAGACAAGACAGTAACTACTAACAATTGGATACCACGAAAAAGGGGGTACATTTTTTTATTTTATTTTTTATTTAAAAAAAGATATATATATAAATAGTAAAGTACAGATACCCCAAAAAACGACTTAAGTAGTACTTTAAAGTATGTTTACTGAAGTACTTTACACCAGTGCTTATAGACAGTATATACAATTATCTGATATATACAGTAGATGGCCTATAGATAGTAGAATCTGTCTATTGACTCTACATTTTACTCATTTTCATATGGTTTGTGCGATTTCATTCCATTGGGGTTTACTTCTGCTGCTAGCCATGTAATCACACCAGAACTTTGATTGAGGGATTACATAATTTAAACAGGCAGTCTACAAATAATATTTTTCTGTTTAGACCTAATATTACAAATGTTTTGTCAGACAACTGTTTCTTTCAGTCCAAAATGTTGCTGCATCATCATCAACAATACAGCGGACGTGCCTGCTTGATGAGGCAACAGAGTGGGTGTCGCAGTAGTTACGCAACCCTCCTTTAGTTCAGTTAGAAAGAGTCTATTAAAAGACCAGCTTCCAGATGCTGGATATTTTTATGGGAATGACCACACCATATGGTTATTTCCCACTAACCTGACACATACCTCTCTCATTAGGTCAGTCATGACACAAGGCTTTATGGTAAGAGTACTAAGATAGCATTGGGACCTAGAAGCTAGAAGAACCGCGCATCAATTCAATTCAATTCAACTGCCATTACACATTGGTTCAACGTAATTTCATTGAAATGACGTGGAAACAACATTGATTCAACCAGTGTGTGCCCAGTGGGTAACAATTGTGGTTCTCAATGTTCAGCAAATGTTTACTGCTATGTTCAGGTCATGAAGTAAAATATTTTTTCAAAATGTACTTCTTCAGCAGATATTCAAGCCGAATGGACACATTTGCAACTATGTTGACTTGTCTTCTAGAGCCTAAACCATGTGGATCCATTCACAATGGCTACAGTTCAAAAGCCTCAGTAGCTTTTCTAATATGGCAGGCCTCTGTAAATTAATGAAGAGGAGAAATTATCAAACACAAAGCCTTTGCCTGACCACATCCATCCGTCTGGACTGGAGAAGGGTCATAGGAGAGAGAAACAAGGTAACAGGCAGAGAGCTAATGGAAGGAAGAGATGGATAGGGAGACACAGGTAGATGATTAAAGAGGAGGATGAGACAGAAAGAGAAATATAAAAGAATTGGAAAAGCAGAGGAGAAACAGAGAGAAGGATGATAGAGAGAAAGAGAAAAGACTGTGTGGAAGAGGGTGAGAGAGAAAAACAGAAGGAAGCAGAAGAGGGCGAGGATCTTGTAAGAGTTCAGACTCCCTGGGCGTAGTCTTGAATAGTGTCTGAGGACTATGGCTTACGGTCTCTCTCAGTTGTGGCAGCAGGTAGCTTAGCGGTGAAGCGCGTTGGGCCAGTAATGAAAGGTTGCTAGTTCAAATCCCCTAGCCGACTAGGTAAAGAATCTGTTGATGTGCCCTTCAGCAGTGCACATAACCCTATTTGCTCTGGATGAGATTGTCTGCTAAATAACTAAACTGTCAAATCTCAGTGTCTCCATAGGATCAACACCTCTTCCCATTGGAGGGAAAGAAGACAGAGGCCCTGATTGGATTAAGGCTGTAAGTAGGTTAAGTGTCCACATGCCTGAACCACACAAACACAATGGCTCTTTACCTGATCACAGGGCTGTAACTCCCAATGTACTGTAGCGTGATGTCAATTAACTCAAATTATATTTTGGAGAGAGAGAGGAAGATGATGTGTAATGTGATGATGTGCAATGCGATGATGTGTTGAATGACTTGTCTACGACAATAGCCAACCACATTGGCCACCATTACTTACCAAAGAATTGGTGTTGACACATACAGTATATATACAAAAGTATGTGGACGCCCCTTCAAATTAGTGGACTCACGCACCTGACGCACGCACCTGACGCACACACACAAACACACACACACTATTTTGGGATCCCTCGTGGGCTATACCATTTCTCTCTAGGAGCCTGAACTTGTGAACTGTGTAACCCTGGTCATGACCTTCTTGCCCTGGGTTGAACTTCAATAGCTAAACCTCGTGATGGTCAGAGGAATGCCCAAGGCTATAGCCGTACCATACACAGGCACAGGAGTTTTTCCTGACAATGTTTCCTGAACAGGAACAACTCTGGGCCCTAGTTATATAGACTATTGCAGGCCCAGTAGTTTTTCCTTGTCAGATTACATGATCAGGTAAAACTCCTGGCCCTAGCTATTTGTGTCCCTTCTTTGTGCGTTTGGGCGGCAGGTAGCCTAGCTGTTAAGAGCATTGGGCCAGTAACCGAAAGGTTGCTGGTTCGAATCCCTGAGCTGACTAGGTGAAAAATCTGTCAATGTGCTGTTGAGCAAGGCACCTCACCATAATTGCTCCTGTAAATAACTCTGGATAAGAGCTTCTGCTAAATTACTAAAATGTTCAAAATAAGTCAAATGTAATTGCCTCAATGCTGAGGGAGGACAGGGAAGGTGCTCTCTCTGGGTGGTCTGACTGTAGCTGTCATTGAAGGGGACAATAAACCTGCTGGCTAACAAAAACCTTTAGACGTCATTGGAGCATTTAAAGAACACTGTAATGTGATGGCTGTACTTGAATGACCTTTGTTAGAGTAGTGCAACATAGAATAGAAAGCGTCTGTTGTGGACAATTATTAAACACATATACAGTACCAGTCAAAAGTTTGGACACACCAACTCATTCAAGGGTTTTTCTTTATTTTTACAATTTTCTACATTGTAGAGTAATAGTGAAGACATCAAAACTATGAAATAACACATGTAGTAACCAAAACAATGTTAAACAAATCAAAATATATTTGAGATTTGAGATTCTTCAAAGTAGCTGCCCTTTTGCCTTGATGACAGCTTTGCACACTCTTGGCATTCTCTCAACCAGCTTCATGAGGTAGTCACCTGGAATATGTTTCAATTAACAGGTGTGCCTTGTTAAAAGTTAATTTGTGGAATTTCTTCCCTTCTTAATGCGTTTGAGCCAGTCAGTTGTGTTGTGACAAGGTAGTGGGGGTATTCCGAAGATAGCCCTATTTGGTAAAAGACCAAGTCCATATTACATTTAAGTCATTTAGCAGACGCTCTTATCCAGAGCGACTTACAAATTGGAAAGTTCATACATATTCATCCTGGTCCCCCCGTGGGGAATGAACCCACAACCCTGGCGTTGCAAGCACCATGCTCTACCAACTGAGCCACACGGGACCGTATATTATGGCAAGAACAGCTCAAATAAGCAAAGAGAAACGACAGTCCATCATTACTTTAATGCATGAAGGTCAGTCAATGCGGAAGTTTCTTCAAGTGCAGTCACAAAAACCATCAGGCTCTATGATGAAACTGGCTCTCATGAAGACCGCCACAGGAAACGAAGACCCAGAGTTACATCTGCTGCAGAGGATAAGTTCATTAGAGTTACGAGCCTCAGAAACTCCAGCCCAAATAAATGCTTCACAGAGTTCAAGTAACAGACACATCTCAACATCCATTTTTGGTTCCTACTGCCGTGCCTTTGTGAGACGCATAGTAGGTGAACGGATTATCTCCGCATGTGTGGTTCCCACCATGAAGCATGGAGGAGGAGGTGTGATGGGGTGGGGGTGCTTTGCTGGTGACATTGTCTGTGATTTATTTAGAATTCAAGGCACACTTAACCAGCATGGCTACTACAGCATTCTTCAGCGATACGCCATCCCATCCGGTTTGCGCTTAGTGGGACTATCATTTGTTTTTCAACAGGACAATGACCCAACACACCTCCAGACTGTGTAAGGGCTATTTGACCAAGAATGAGAATGATGGAGTGCTGCATCAGATGATCTGGCCTCCACAATCACCCGACCTCAATCCAATTGAAATGGTTTGGGATGAGTTGGACCGCAGAGTGAAGGAAAAGCAGCCAACAAGTGCTCAGCATATGTGGGAACTCCTTCAAGACTGTTGGAAAAGCATTCAAGGTGAAGCTGGTTGAGAGAATGCCAAGAGTGTGCAAAGCTGTCATCAAGGCGAAGGGTGGCTACTTTGAAGAATCTCAAATCTAAAATATATTTTGATTTGTTTAACATTTTTATGGTTACTACAAGATTTCATATGTGTTATTTCATAGTTTTGATGTCTTCACTATTATTCGACAATGTAGAAAATTGTAAAAATAAAGAAAACCCCTGGAATTTGTGTGTCCAAACTTTTGACTGGTACTGTATGATTGCCATGATTTCTGCTTCTGTATGGGATTCGATACTCAAAGACATTTGATACTCAAATCCCACAAGAAGCCTTTTGCGGAGTAGGAATTAAGTTAGATATACTGTTAACTCAATCTCCTCTGTGTGTGTGTGTGTGTGTGTGTGTGTGTGTGTGTGTGTGTGTGTGTGTGTGTGTGTGTGTGTGTGTGTGTGTGTGTGTGTGTGTGTGTGTGTGTGTGTGTGTGTGTGTGTGTGTGTGTGTGTGTGTGTGTGTGTGTTTGTGCATGCGTGTGTCACTGCCTGTGTGTTCTGACCGCTACTGACGTGTTCCTGTTCATTAGAGGCTGCACTGAGAATGTCTCATGCCACCGAGGGTGACATTTCTTAATGGGAGCACAAGCAAGCGCAACACAACGTAGGAATGTCTCCCACCTGGGTGTGTTCTGGCGCAGTCTGTGAGCTGTCCCATGCTGAGGTGATTTGTGGATGCATTATTGTTTTACCAGCAGGTCTACTCTGTACCTATGAGCTAACTGTTGGACGTTCCACTGAGATGAGAGAAGGAGGCCTACAATATAGCCCAAAAATGCATTCCTGGATATACTCAAACAGAAATAAACACACTGAGCTTAGAGGAGAAAACAGGCAGGGAGAGAAGCCACAAGTGCAAAACCTTATAACATGACTCACACAGACAGACTTGGGTATTTGGAGACGTGTGTTGTTGCCATAGCTACACTCCCACTTCCCACACCTGTCCCCGCATGCCTGCATGATGGATGTGCTTGGAGCGCATGTCAGTTATTTATGGAATCTTTAACGACTTGGCCGTAAACATGCATGTGCTATGGGTGTTCAGGACACTGTCTGTCCCATGGTCGATGTGGTTAATAAAAAACTCCAAAACATTCCCTGGAATGTGACATAATAAATAAATGAATTGTTCAAAATAGCATGACTGTGATGGATGCCTGTTTTAGGTTTCTAATTCTTCTAGGTTCTAGGTCGATGTCTGTCCATGTTTGTCAAGGAGGATCAAAGCAAAGACAGCTGTGCACATTTAGACAAAAGGCCAATTTGGAACTTTGCAAGGAAAGCAAAGAGGAGCTTTGTTTCACAGTGAGATGATGAGAGCAAGCACATGGCTTTCTCAAAGCTTCAGATAAAGGGTAGGAAGCAGTTTTTACTCACCAATGTAACAACACAGTGTGGTCAGACTCAGTAACTTAGTTGTAGTCACCATCTGGTTACTTATAAGTACAAACATAGTTATGTTTTTGGGTTATTACATATTTATTTACTTATTTATGGAAAAAAGTCTAAACTACCCACAATGCACTCTTTCTCAACGTCATATGGAGGGTCTACTCTGTGCTATCGAGTTCGTATGATAGCTCGGTAGCTAGCTCAAGCTGGCTAATGTTAGCCACGCCTCATGCTATTCACAAACTTTGTGGCTGTGTTATCTAGTGGTAACCCGTTAGCCCGGGCAGGCTTTGGTGCTTTCTTGCCGTGGGCTCAAAATGAAAGAGAAAATCATACCTGTTTGCTCTATTGTGTAGTACCTCGTCTGTTGTCCTTTTTTGTTTTGTCAACTTTTCGGCATGTTCTCTGTGAAGTAGGCTACGGGAGTTTTGTAACTTTTTCTACCTTGGCTTAGTGCTAGCTCGCTAGCTGACGGACATCTGGAATCTATCTATTTTGGATTTCGGCCTGGTGAAGTGCCCACCTCCCCCTTGCTTTGATAGCTAAAAGAGCCTGCACTCTTTTAAAAGTTTTCGGATGGGCCCCAACCATCAATCTGTAAATCTCTGCTCGTACCCCTCACATTCTGAAATTGCATTTTTGTACCCCCCCCAGTCTTATCATCGCAATGTGGTACAAAACGAGGTGTGCTTTAGGACAATGTGGATGACTACGAGCAGTCGGATAGGCTGTTTGGAGTGTTTATCCGACTAGATAAAAAAATATATATTATGTCCCCCCCACTTCTAAAACCAAAGTTGTGCCCCTGCATCACAGCCTTGAAAATACATGACTTCGGCATTCTTCGGAATACTGATCAGTTTTATGTAATAACTCCAAAAATAGGAAAGTGCATTGGGACTTTTGATGCATATACTAACTCAAATCTGGTTGAATCAACATTTTTTTATGTAATTTCAACTAAAAAATCTATGTTATGACTTTGAATCGAGGTGGAAAACTGATTGGATTTGCAATAAGTCATCAATGTAAGGGAATTTCGTATTGTTTTCAATCAAACCCAAATCCAATGACATGGTGACATTTTTGGTTGATTTCAGGTTGAATTCACGTTAGTGGACAACTCAACCAAATGTGACGTTGGCGTTGAACTGACATCTGTGCTCAGTGGGATACAACACTTGCCCTGTTGCTATTGGTGTAAAGGCAAGCTGCCAATCATGCCTTCCCTTGGCTCTGTTCAAGCCACCCACGCTGTACCTGACTGTCGCGTTGTTTAGGACAGAGCGCTTTACGCTGTCCACCAATAGTGAACTTGGGTCACCAAGGCATTTATAATCCATATCCAGCATTTGTTCACGCACAACTGGTGAGTGTTCTTGCCATTTTCTCAAACCGTTTTTGCTTGGCAATGTTGTAAGATAAGGCTAATAGCCTAACCACCGATCAAGCAACATTATGGACTAAACTTTAAAATCCTGTTGCTGCTCTGTATGTTGCTGTGACAATATAGGTCAAATTAAGATCCTGCATATATAACTATGCAATACATTATAACTTTGTATGAGTTTTAGGTTTTACCTGAGTTCGTTATTTTTAAATCATTTCAACATAAATTCACTCTCATATGTTCAATTGCTCTTTTAGCGTGCATGTATAAAACAACTGGACAGGCGCGCTGCGGGGTCTCCAGTGATCTCTTAATGCTTAATTTAAACCACTTCAGTTTTTACCGCCAGTGTTCCTGTTCTAACATGCGAAGGCATGGGGATTTGTTGTCATTTTATAGGAACTTTTACTTGGGACACTGTTGTTTCAGTCATGTGAGAGCTGCAAAATCACAGTTAACTATTCCTCAGTCCAATGTTTGTGCGGTGTACTCAAGCGCGTGTTCTCCATTTGTTTGATTACTTGTGTGAATAAACTATTCTAATTTACCAAAATAGGTCTAGAATATACAGCATTTATGTCTCATCGTTTGGGCATTCTTTGTGCATCTAGGCTATGTTAGTGACAAATACTTTGCATGAGCCCTATACTCATGCAAAGCCCTATATTGGAATGAAATACACACCCATTAAATAATAGCATAAAGCATAAAGAAAATGAAGGAAGAATGCACATGAAATTGTATACTACAAATATGCATACGGTTTTACCATCCTACTGTACATGTGCACTTTTGAAAACCATGTGTCCATGCAGTTATTGTTGTGGAAGCAGATGCCCCAACAGATTTGCTGCCTGGCTAAATCACCGCAGTGATCAGCTTAGGGCAGACAGCTTAGAGAAAACCTCCTTCCACTAGAACTGTCAGTCTGCCTGAGGAGGGATTGGAGCTGGGAACTGACCATCACAGTTTGTAGCTGCCACTCTTCACATGGGGACATATTGGGGACATATTGAAACACATCCGATTGATCTGGGCAGGTGCTGATGAAGAAGTAGCCTATAATATGTCTATAAAGAAAATAAAAGAGTCTGCGTACTGCAATGCTCTATATGCGCCCAAGTGTGATATATCAGGCCAGCTAAACAATGTGTTGTTTCTTAAGTCTTTCATCAGGTCCCAAACCTTCTTAGAAGTGATGAACTAAGGGTCAAAGCAGTGTCCAGCCAAATTAGGCTGGGTTTACACAGGCAGCCCAATTCTGAGCTTTTTTTTACTAATTGGTCTGAAAGATCTGATGTGAAAAGATCTTATGTGATTGGTCAGAGAAATGCAGTCTTTGTCACACGTAGGAGGACATATGGCACAGTTCATAATGCTGACCAGGGTTGGGATCAGTGAGTCCTATTTCAGTTCTTTCTAATTAGGAGATTAATAATTGAAATTCCCCTTCAAGAACTGAAAAGTGCCATGAATTTTCAATGGGGATTTTTCTAATGTATTCTTGTTTAAAATAATATTTAGACTTTTAATTTCAAACAGGAAAATAATTTGAATTTGAATTTCATTGTTTATACAGAGCTGTGTGATGATGTCACTGTAATCATGATAGACATAACTGGCCCTATGCCACCTGGCAATATTTCATCACAAGGGCTTTATGTCAATAACATTTACAACCATAACAGCTGCCCAAATGTTTCTACATCCCCCCATTTCCTCCTACAGTATCAGAGTTGTGTATCTCCCTGCCCTCATAGAAGAACCCCACAAATGTAATAACATGTAAATGAAGAACAAGAACTGTACTTTAGTTCTATCACCTGTTTGCTTATCTCTGTTTTGAAGAGACAGACAGATGCATGCTTTGCCGCAGAGTGCAACACTTGTCCATTGTTGTTATGGCCTCCTATTTTTAGACTCTCCTTGAGTTTACAATGTCTTCAGAAAGTATTCAAACCCCTTGACTTATTCCACATTTTGTTGTGTTACAGTCTGAATAAAAAATGGATTAAATATTTGCAAAAAGTCTCACCCATCTACACACAATACCCCATAATGACAAAGTGAAAATGTTTGCACATTTTCTTGGAAATAAATACAGAAATATCTATTTTACTTAAGTATTCACACCCCTGAATCAATATTTTGTAGAATCACCTTTGGCAGTGATTACAGCTGTTAGTCTTTCTGGGTTAATCTATTAAGAGCTTTCTACGCCTGGATTGTGCAACATTTACCCATTATTATTTATTTCAAACGTCTTCAAGATCTGTCAAATTAGTTGTTGATCTTTGCTAGACAACCATTTTCAGGTCTTACCATAGACTTTCAAGTAGATTTAAGTAAAAACTGTAACTTGGCCACTCAGGAACATTCACTGTGTTCTTGGTAAGCAACTCCAGTGTAGATATGGCCTTGTTGTCACGCCCTGACCTGAGAGATCCTTTTTATGTCTCTATTTGGGTTTGGTCAGGGCGTGAGTTGGGTTGGGCATTCTATGTTTTTGTTCTATGTGGTCTATTTCTATGTGTTTGGCCGGGTTTGGTTCTCAATCAGAGGCAGCTGTCCATCGTTGACTCTAATTGAGAACCATACTTAGGTAGCCTCATCCCACCTGTGTTTTGTGGGTTGTTGTTTTCTGTTGTGTGTCTGCACCAGCCAGAACTGTTTCGGTTGTTCTCTTTGTTATTTTTGTTATTTCAGTGTTCATTAAATAAATATGGACACGTACCACGCTGCACCTTGGTCCTCTCCTTCCAACAGCCGTTACAGAACAACCCACCACCAACGGACCAAGCAGCGTGTAAAAAATGAGGAATGGACATGGGAGGACATTCTAGACGGGAAGGGATCCTACACATGGGAGGAGATCCTGGCTGGAAGGGATCGCCTCCCATGGGAACAGGTGGAGGCAGCCAGGAGAGCAGAGGCAGCAGGAGAAGGGAACCAGGTGTACGAGGGAACACGGCTGGCAAGGAAGCCCAAGAGGCAGAACCCCAAAAAATGTGGGGGCGGGCACACGGGGAGATTGGCGGAGACAGGTAGGAGACCTGAGCCAACTCCCCGTGCTTACCGGGTGGAGCGTCGTACTGGTCAGGCACTGTGTTATGCGGTGGAGCGCACGGTGTCCCCAGTGCGCACTCATCGCCCGGTGCGCTACATCGCAGCTCCTCGCATCGGCCGGGCTAGAGTGGGCATCGAACCAGGAGGGATGATGCCGGCTCAGCGCATCTGGCCCCCAGTGCGTCTCCTCGGCCCGGGTTATCCTGCACCAGCCCTACGCACGGTGTCCCCGGTTCGCCAGCACAGCCCAGTGCGGCCTGTTCCAGCTCCCCACACTTGCCGGGCTATAGGGGGTATCCAGCCAGGACGAGTTGTGCTAGCTCTGCGCTCGAGACCGCCAGTGCGCCTCCACGGCCCAGTGTATCTGGTGCCTCGGCCAAGGAAGAGGCCTCCTGCATGTCTCCCCAGCCTGGTGAGTCCTGTGCCTGTGCTAAGCCCTAACCCTCCTGCATGTCACCCCAGCCTGGTGAGTCCTGTGCCTTCTCCCAGAGCCAGGCCTCCTGTGTGTCTCTCCACTCAAGTGGTGATCCAGGGCAAGAAGCCTCCAGTGGTGATCCATGGCACGAAGCCTCCAGTGATGATCCATGGCAAGAAGCCTCCTGTGACGATCCATGGCACGAAGCCTCCAGTGATGATCCATGACACGAAGCCTAAAGTGATGATCCATGGCAAGAAGCCTCCTGTGATGATCCATGGCACGAAGCCTCCAGTGATGATCCATGACACGAAGCCTCCAGTGATGATCCATGGCACGAAGCCTCCAGTGATGATCCATGGCACGAAGCCTCTAGTGATGATCCATGGCACGAAGCCTCCAGTGATGATCCATGGTAAAAAGCCTCCAGTGATGATCCATGGCACAAAGCCTCCAGTGATGATCCATGGCACGAAGCCTCCCGTGATGATCCATGGCAAGAAGCCTCCAGTGATGATCCATGGCACGAAGCCTCCTGTGTGTCTCTCCACTCCAGTGACACCCTTCAGTCCGGAGCCTCCAGCGGCGATCCCCAGTCCAGAGCCTCCAGCGACGATCCCCAGTCCGGAGCCTCCAGCGACGATCCCCAGTCCGGAGCCTCCTTCGACGATCCCCAGTCCGGAGCTGCCAGAGTCTCCCTCCTGTCCGGAGCTGCCAGAGTAACCCTCCTGTCCGGAGCTGCCAGAGTCTCCCTCCTGTCCGGAGCTGCCAGAGTCTCCCTCCTGTCCGGAGCTGCCAGAGTCTCCCTCCTGTCCGGAGCTGCCAGATTCTCCCTCCTGTCTGGAGCTGCCAGAGTCGCCCTCCTGTCCGGAGCTGCCAGAGTCGCCCTCCTGTCCGGAGCTGCCAGAGTCGCCCTCCTGTCCGGAGCTGCCAGAGTCGCCCTCCTGTCCGGGGCCCGCTGCGAGGGTCCCCAGTCCGGGGTCGGCGGCGAGGGTCTACGTCCCGCACCAGAGCCGCCACCGCGGATAGATGCCCACCCAGACCCTCCCCTATAGGTTTAGGTTTTGCGGCCGGAGTCCGCACCTTTGGGGGTGGGGGTACTGTCACGCCCTGACCTTAGAGATCCTTTTTATGTCTCTATTTTGGTTTGGTCAGGGCGTGAGTTGGGTTGGGCATTCTATGTTTTTGTTCTATGTGGTCTATTTCTATGTGTTTGGCCGGGTGTGGTTCTCAATCAGAGGCAGCTGTCTATCGTTGTCTCTGACTGAGAACCATACTTAGGTAGCCTCATCCCACCTGTGTTTTGTGGGTTGTTGTTTTCTGTTGTGTGTCTGCACCAGCCAGAACTGTTTCGGTTGTTCTCTTTGTTATTTTTGTTATTTCAGTGTTCATTAAATAAATATGGACACGTACCACGCTGCACCTTGGTCCTCTCCTTCCAACAGCCGTTACACTTGTTTTATAGGTTATTGTTCTGCTGAAAGGTGAATTGATCTCCCAGTGTCTGGTGGAAAGCAAACTGAACCAGGTTTTTCTCTAAGATTTTGCCTGTGTTAAGCTACATTCCGTTTCTTTTTTATCCTGAAAAACTCCCAAGTCTTAACGATTACAACCATACCCATAACATGATGCAGCCACCACTATTCTTGATAATATGGAGAGTGGTACTCCGTAATGTGTTGTATATGATTTGCCCCAAACATAACACTTTGTATTCAGGACAAAAAGTTAATTGCTTTGCCACATGTTTTCCAGTATTGCTTTAGTGCCTTGTTGCAAACAGGATACATGTTTTGTAGTATTTTTTTCTGTACAGGCTTCCTTCTTTTCACTCTGTTAATTAGGTTGGTATTGTGGAGTAACAACCATGTTGTTGATCCATCCTCAGTTTTGTCCTATCACAGCCATTAAACTCTGTACCTGTTTTAAAGTAACCATTGACCTCATGGTAAAATCCTTGAGCGGTTTCCTTACTCTCCGGCAACTGAGTTAGGAAGGGTGCCTGTATCTTTGCTGTGACTGGGTGTATTGATACACCATCCAAAGCGTAATTAATAACTTCACCATGCTCAAAGGGATATTCAATGTCTGCTTTTTTACCCATCTACCAATAGGTGCGAGGCATTGGAAAACCTCCCTGGTCTTTGTGGTTGAATCTGTGCTTGAAATTCCCAGTGCGACTGAGGGACCTTACAGATAATTGTATGTGTGGGGTACAGAGATGAGGTAGTCATTCAAAAATGTCCATTCAACTTATTATGTGACTTGTTAAGCACATTTTTCTCCTGAACTTATTTAGGCTTGCCATAACAAAGGCTTGAATAATTATTGACTCAAGACGTTTCCGCTTTTCATGTTTTATTAATTTGTTACACTTTCGAAAAACATAATCCCACGTTGACATTATGGGGTATTGTGTGTAGGCCAGTGACAAAAAGGATGTAACACAACAAAAAGTTGGTCATGGGGTATGATTACTTTCTGTAGTTAGGGTGTATATTGTAGTTAAGGTTGCAAAAGAGAAACTTTCCCTGAATCCCCCAGTTTTTGTTTATTTCAGAAATTCCAGTTAGAGGATTACCTGAATCAGGGGGAATAAGCAGTTACAGTTGAAGTCGGAAGTTTACATACACCTTAGCCAAATACATTTAAACTCAGTTTTTCACAATTCCTATAATTTAATCCTAGTAAAAATCCGCTGTTTTAGGTCAGTTAGGATCACCACTTTATTTTAAGAATTTGAAATGTCAGAATAATAGTAGAGAGAATTATTTATTTTACTTTTTATTGTCAGAAGTTTACATACACTCAATTAGTGTCACGGCTGTTGAAGGAAGAGGACCATGGTGCAGCGTGGTGAGCGTACATATTATTTTATTTGAAAAATGACGCCGACAAAACAATAAACACTACAAAACAAACTGTGAAGCTAAAGGCTATGTGCCATAAACAAAGTCAATTTCCCACAAAGACAGGTGGAAAAAAGGGCTAACTAAGTATGGTTGTCAATCAGAGACAACGATAGACAGCTGTCCCTGATTGAGAACCCTACCCGGCCAAAACATAGAAATACAAATAATAGAACATAGAATACCCACCCCAACTCACACCCTGACCAAACCAAAATAGAGACAAAAAAAGGATCTCTAAGGTCAGTGCATGACAATTAGTATTTGGTAGCATTGCCTTTAAATTGTTTAACTTGGGTCAAACATTTCGGGTAGCCTTCCACAAGCTTCCCACAATAAATTGGGTGAATTTTGGCCCATTCCTCCTGACAGCGCTGGTGTAACTGAGTCAGGTTTGTAGGTCTCCTTGATCCCACACGCTTTTTCGGTTCTGCCCACAAATGTTCTATAGGATTGAGGTCAGGGCTTTGTGATGGCCACTGCAATACCTTTACTTTGTTGTCCTTAAGCCATTTTTCCACAACTTTGAAAGTATGCTTGGGGTCATTGTCCATTTGGAAGACCCATTTGTGACCAAGCTTTAACTTCTTGACTGATGTCTTGAGATTTTGCTTCAATATATCCACATCATTTTCCTCCCTCATGATGCCATCTGTTTTGTGAAGTGCACCAGTACCTCCTGCAGCAAAGTACCCCAACAACATGATGCTGCCACCCCCGTGCTTCACGGTTGGGAAGGTGTTCTTCGGCTTGCAACCATTCCCCTTTTTTCTCCACACATAACGGTGGTCATTATGGCCAAACAGTTCCATTTTTGTTTCATCAGACCAGAGGAAATTTCTCCAAAAAGTACGAACTTCCGACTGTGCAGTTGCAAACCATAGTTGTTGTTTTTAATGGTGGTTTTGGAGCAGTGGCATCTTCCTTGCTGAGCGGCATTTCAAGTTATGTCGATATAGGACTCGTTTTACTGTGGATAAATATACTTTTGTACCCGTTTCCTCCAGCATCTTCACAAGGTCCTTTGCTGTTGTTCTGGGATTGATTTGCACTTTTCGCACCAAAGTATGTTCATCTCTAGGAGACAGAACGCGTCTCCTTCCTGAGTGGTATGACGGCTGTGTGGTCCCATGGTGTTTATACTTGCGTACTATTGTTTGTACAGATGAACGTGGTACCTTCAGGTGTTTGGAAATTGCTCCCAAGGATGAACCAGACTTTGAACCAGACAGATTTTTTTTCTGAGGTCTTGGCAGATTTCTTTTGATTTTCCCATTATGTCAAGCAAAGAGGCACTGAGTTTGAAGGTAGGCCTTGAAATACATCCACAGGTACACCTCCAATTGACTCAAATTATGTCAATTAGCCTATCAGAAGCTTCTAAAGCCATGACATCATTTTATGGAATTTTCCAAGCTATTTAGGCACAGTCAACTTAGTGTATGTAAACTTCTGACCCACTGGAATTTTGATACAGTGAATAATAAGTGAAATAATTTGTCTGTTAACAATTGTTGGAAAAAATTACTTGTGTCATGCACAAAGTTGATGTCCTAACCGACTTGCCAAAACTATAGTTTGTTAACAAGAAATTTGTGGAGTGGTTGAAAAACAAGTTTTAATGACTCCAACCTAAGTGTATGTAAACTTCCGACTTCAACTGGATGTACAGAACATTTTACCAGTAACTGGAAGGCCCCCATATTCTCCTCACTTATCAGACTGCTATCTCTTTCAGGTTCCTACCTCTATGTGAAGAGCAAATATAGAGGCTGCTGCTGAGTCATCCCATTAAGGGGGCTGTCTGAGAAAATAGCTAGTCTAGAATATCTGTGGAGCATGGTGAGAGACAGGAAGTCTGCGGTAGAGCTCACATTTCGTGGAAAGATGTAAGGAGAGACCAAGTAGATGCTGGCATGCACTTTCAGGGCCATAGGTCATCACTGTCACTGTCACCACACACAGAAGCACACCCCTAAGGTACCCCAGAGTGCATTCGTTTTTTCACTTTATGATTTTTGAAAGTATGCGTATCGGCATTCCAGTTGGAGACTCTTGCCTTGTAGGTCACTACATTTCTGTAATATGATATTAGGGGCCTGAATGCTATGCTCTCTCAGACCAAAAATTGAGTGTGTTATTGGCTAGACCAGACTCGTGTTTCAGGTCTGGTCAGGTAGAATTGAGTCTGAAATCCCTCAGTAATGACTAGGTCATTTGTCATCTGTGGTGGAACTCAAACCCTCTTGTTTCTGGTCAAATTGTTCAAGTCACTTTTTTAAAGTGTGTCAATCACCACTGGCACTATTCCTGGTTCAACTGTTAAAGGGATAGTTCACATAAAAAGGTGAAGTATCCCTTTAACCTTCCCTCTCAATGGATCATAAAGCTCTATTCACTGGATGACTGGTATGTGTGTCAACGCATCACTTTTTAGCTGCTGTTTTTGTTCCAGAGTTTCCTTCTCATCGCCATTGTCTTTTCTTTTTTAAATTTTTCTTTGGTCCAGGGTCGGTATGGAAGAGGCAGACCTGGTCAAGGAGCGGCTCCAAGCCATAACGGTAAACTGACCTCGAGTCCTGGTTCTCTTACAGCAAATCAACGACTGAATAATATCTGTGTCAAGTACTTTAAGGTTCACAACTTTCTTTTTTAAATACTTTATCTGCAGGATAAGAGGAAAGTCCAAGAGGACATTGCTCATAAGAAGCTGGAGATTGACAAGGAGAAATTAAAGCTTCAGCACTTAAAGGTACAGTTACGTAATTTGACCATCAATGAAGTGATAACATTACAGTTTATCTTACTGTCATATTGTCAAACCACATTGTTTCAATAATTCGTAACTATCTAATGACAGCGAGAGTTCCAAGTATCAAAGCTTGATGACAGTTTTTAGATTTTATGGTCACTGTGGCTGAGCAGTCCATTAAAGACATATGTTAGAGTGCAAAAATAACATGTAATTCATGACAGTTAAGACATAATGCTGTGTCACCCTCTCTTACTTTGAACAGAAAAAGTCCTTGAGAGAGCAATGGCTCATGGATGGAGCAGCCATCCAGAGCCCACAGCAGAGAGAGACTTTGAGGGGAGATCAACAACAAACGAAGCTCCTCCAGACCAGCATCCACAGGTACAGTAAGCCAGGACAACTGATACTCCATTTGTTCATGTCTAAACTGATCTACAGTATGTTTACATTGCTGTTTTTTTAACATGGCTGCCTGATGGAATATAGGCCTTGGTATGTCGAGATATGTTTTAGCAAATGTTTCATCTTGGATGCTTCATTCGATTAAACCTTACCCATGTGAAATCTGTACCACTTACGGTGAAGTGTTGCTTTTAAATGGGGACGCCTCTTTTATTTATTTAATTTCTATGCTCAACCGACAGGCACTGCATCACGTTGCATGCATCAACACCCTGGCAACATGTATTGGACTGTCTGCGGTGAAGGGTAGCCCATCAACTGTCCAGTTAGACCTATATTTGTCCGTAGATTGGTCCAAGTGGCAGTCAGTGCGTTCCCTGAAACCCCTAAGGTGCTGGTAGTAAGACAACAGCAGCGTGAGCTTTAGGTTCACTAACTCCCGTAACTGAGATGGAAGTAACAGAGTTCTTTTTTTACCTAATGAAAACCACCTTGGATTTAAACATATAGGTATTTGTCACTATTAAAAGGTGATGTTCTGGCCTTTTTGTTTCTTTAGTAAGAGTGAGGGATATCCACAAATAGACTCATTCTGCCCTCCCCCCTCCTGTTCCACCCATCTCAACTGAATAGACACTTTTTAGTATTTCACAGGATAGGTTCCAATCTGTTAGGGTCGTACCGCTTTGGGGTATAGCCATTTGGACTGTAGGTGTTAAGTGGCAGAGTTGTGCTACTCTAATGGGGTGATTTAATGCCAGTTGGGTGGGATAGCACAGCATTGATGGGGTTGGCAGAGGTGGGATGCATGGGTGGTTGACCCTGAGTCTGTCTGCTGCCAGCCATGATCAGTTTGCCAAATTACACCTCTGACGAGATTAGAGCCAAAAAAGGAAGTCTTCCGAAGATGAGAAAACTGTCAGTTCACTGATCCATTCTTCATCCCTTCTCCGCCTGTCTATGAGGTGATATGACCTTTGACCCTTTCTGTTTCGGCTTGCAGGATTGAGAAAGAGATTGAGGCTCTGGAGAGGGAAGAGACGATGATATCAAAAAACGAGGGCTTCATACTGAAGAGACTGAAGGCTATTGAGAAAACCCCTGAGGAGATAATAAAGGTACTTGGACATAACATAATTGACATTGAGATATTTCTGGTTTAGATGTTTTGCTTTGGCCACAATGAGGGTACTGTTAATCTGAGGTTTTGTTGATCTGAGTTGTATCTCTAAAAGTGCTGTTTTTATGTTGTCTTACAGGAGGCAAATGAGAATTTCAAAGAAGGTAAGGCCTTTTGCTAGCTTTCTGATTGCGTTATTCATTTAATGTATTTTATCAAGCATGTTACACTATACACATAATCATTGGTAATACAAAAAACATAGCTTATTTTTTTCACAGAGCCAATCTATATTTCCCCAGCTACTCTAGATCTCCCAAAGTTCTACAAACCTCAAATTTCAAGGAAGCAGTCCTTTAAATTTAATAAGGACACACCCAAACAAAGTAAGAAACTTCATAGTAACATTTATTACAACAATGGCGTGTACTGTAGATATGTCAAAATCCTATTTTTATCTAATTACAACCCATCTCTCTCTCCATCTCTCCATTCCTCGTACTCTCTGTCTCTCCTCCTTCTCTCCTCCTCCAGCCATGTTTGCAATGGAGATCAACGTCCAGAAGGACCTCCGTACCGGGGAGAGCCGGGTCCTGTCTACATCCACCGTCACCCCCCAGGAGCTCCAGCAGAGAGGGGTTAAAGTCTACGACGACGGCCGTAAGTCCGTCTATGCCCTGCAGTCTGACGGGTCTCACCTGGGGAATGGAGTGGATGAGCTCAGCCCTATGGAGGTGGAGGAGCTGCTGCGAGCAGCCACAGAACAGAAGAAGTCTCAGAGAGGACCTCGGGGCCACCAGGGCCATCAGGAATCAGCACCTGCATTTTCCCCCAACTATAGCCCTCGGGGCCACCAGGAACCAGTGCCTGTAATTTCCCCCAACTGTGGCCCTCTGGGCCACCAGGAACCAGTGCCTGCATTCCCCCCCAACTGTGGCCCTCGTGGCCACCAGGAAGCAGTGCCTGTATTCTCCCCCAACTGTGGCCCTCTGGTCCACCAGGAACCAGGGCCTGCATTCCCCCCCAACTGTGGCCCTCGTGGCCACCAGGAAGCAGTGCCTGTATTCTCCCCCAACTGTGGCCCTCTGGTCCACCAGGAACCAGTGCCTGCATTCTCCACCCCCTGTGGCCCTCGGAGCCACCAGGAGCTCAGCCCTATGGAGGTGGAGAAGCTGCTCCGAAAGGCTATAGTGCAGAAGATGCCTCAAAGTGGAGCTTTCCCACAGGACCATCAGGTTCACCAGGAATCAGTGCCTGCATTCTCCACCACCTCCGGCAGGAGTGCCTCAGCCTCCAACAGGCCCCAACAGAGTCATGCTAAAGTCCTCCAAGGAACCAATGGGAATGGGTATCAGCCGGAGTTGTATGAGCATGACGTCCTCTCCAGAAAGGAGCACTACATTGATGGAGATCACTACTCAGGGCCGGGGAGTCTCTCCTCCTCCCCTCACATTCCAGTCCCCTCTTTCATCTGCAGGAAGGACGAGGAGTACTACCAGCCAACCAACGGGTACAACCAGAACCCTTTCTCCTACGGCGGGGAGTTTCACCCCACCCACAACTCCTACCATAGCCCTAGAGAGAGCCAGCAAGGCGAGATGTTTTACAACTCGTCGGCTAAAAAGGACCGGAAACCATCTCCGATCTACCAGGAAGACTTGCACTTCAGTATCCCGAACGCCATAGACACATCTGAGCCTATCACTGCAATCTTTATGGGCTACCAAACCGCCAAGGATGACAGTGGACGTGGTCTGGGCTACGAAGGGTCCATCCGGGCTGAGCTTGTCGTCATTGGCGATGAGGATGGGGTGGATGAGAGTAACCCTCAGCTTAACACCTACAACCCGGATGGATACAACAACTGGGGTTATCATCACCCTCAACCTCAACAGAAATTAATACAGTACATGGCAGAGCCCACCGCTAATATTAACGCTAACAATGCGTCACCGTACACAGCGTCAAAGAAGTTGGTCTACCCTGGTCAACAGGCCAAAGAGGCATGCTACCCATATTCAGACAGACAGTTGGACGGGATAAAGAAGCACTCAGCCCCAGGTATCAGAAAGATTCAAAAGATTCAAAAGAGAAAGAAGCCATGCTGCATGCTCATGTAACCAACCTGCAACTGTTGACACTAGCTAACTAACATCACTTCCTTTGCTTTGACTGACAGCACTTTTGAGGTCTCTCATTGGCTGGCTAGTGTGTTGAACTGTATGCTGGGTAGTTGGCTTCTCTGTTGCATCAGTTTGTTCTTGTCTTAATCATTGTAACACAGACTGACCTGAAACTCATTCTAATCACACTCTGTCACTGTTTACATACATAGTGATGTTGTGTATCCATACCAGAGCTTGTTTGATACTTGAAGTCAAACTCTGCCTCTCTCTAGTGGCTGGAAGGCAGTAATGCTGTAACTTTGGTTTCCTACAGGAGGCCAAAATGTGCTTGACTGCTTGTATAATATGTAAAATATTATTGGATATTTTTTATGTTTCTACTTTTGGATAACAAAGCTAGAATTGACTTTTTTACTGACATATTATAAATAACTGGTCTGAAAGTACAGTGCAAATCAAATGTACACTCTGATTAAATAATTGTTTTGCATAAACTTAATATTTATTATTTTGAATGTGTTTTTTAAAATCTCTTTTCCACATTGCAATGTTGTTATGCCATGTCTGTACTCTGTATACTTACAGTAATATGCATGATTGCTTGCCTTGTAACTTAAACAGTAATTAACTCATTATTGACTGCCTTAATCCTCTTGTGTAACAATGATCTGTTTGATTGTGTGAGTGTGTACGTGCATGAGTGTGTGCATATAACAGGCACAAGTGTGTGTGTGTGTGTGTGTGTGTGTGTGTGTGTGTGTGTGTGTGTGTGTGTGTGTGTGTGTGTGTGTGTGTGTGTGTGTGTGTGTGTGTGTGTGTGTGTGTGTGTGTGTGTGTGTGTGTGTGTGCGTGTGTGTGTGTGTGTGTGAGAGAGAGAGGTTGCGCTTTTTGAAATAAACATGTAACAATATGAACTGGGTATACAAAACATTAAGAACAATTGATATTTTCATGACATAGTCTGTCCAGGTGAATCCAGGTGAAAGTTATAATCCCTTATTGATGTCACTTGTTCAATTCATTTCAATCAGTGTAGATGAAGGGGAGGAGACAGGTTATAGAAGGATTTTTAAGCCTTGAGACAATTGAGACATGGATTGTGTATGTGTGCCATTCAGAGGGTGAATGGACAAGAAAAAAGATTGAAGTGCCTTTGAACGGGGTATGGTAGTAGGTGCCAGGCACACCGGTTTGTGTTAAGAACTGCAACGCTGCTGGGTTTTTCACGCTCAACAGTTTACTATGTGTCTCAAGAATGGTCCACCACCCAAAGTACATCCAGCCAACTTGACACAACTGTGGGAAGCATTGGAGTCAACTCTATCAACACATTGTAGAGTCCATGCCCCGATGAGTTGAGGCAGTTCTGAGGGCAAAAGGGAACGCAAGTAAATATTAGGAAGGTGTTCCTAATGTTTTTTACACTCAGTGTATTTCTGCTGAACAATTGTTGTGTATTTGTTCAATGTTTGCTTTATTTATCATTAAAACATTTCATCACACCGACACTATGTAGCTAATGAGATTCAGTACAAAGTGGAAGAAAGTGCATGGCAATATGTTAAGGTCTTCAGTAGAACTGTAACTGAAGCTAATGTCAGAATAATTTCCTATACATAACCATCACTGTGTTATTACTGATCACTTCACATCTGAGGAGTCAAAGGAAGAGGGATAAGACATGCGTTCCACCCTCCCACACACACACACACACACACACACACACACACACACACACACACACACACACACACACACACCCTCCCACACACACACACACACACACACACACACACACATGTACACACACACATGTACACACATGTACACACACACACACACACATACACACACACACATACACACACACATGTACTCACACACACACATGTACACGCACACAAACACACATGTACACGCGTACACACACACACACGCACACACACGCACACACACACACACACATACACACGCACCCAACAACACTTTCACACCATCTGACAGTGCTAACGACCTTTCTGTCACCTCTCATGATCTCTCTGAGGACAGGGACAGTGGATGGTCTGGACCTTAACAGACTTAACGGTCCAGACATCAATCAGATCATTAGACATGGATGTCTCCCGAACTAAGAGGCTTTTAAAAGGAATGTGTCATCCTGTAATATGTGATTGAGACACACTTATATAACTATAATTTGAGTTACATAAATGCTGATGACACATAACTGAGGACATACACCAATCTTAGCTCTCCTGGGGTTGGTTCAGACAGTGTTTTTCCTCACAACTTTGTCTGCTTGGTGAGTAGGCTATTGGAAGATTGGTGTTACTATACTTCACAGAAAGTCTTGTCCCATACTTTTGTCTTGAGGTTATTTCAGGACACACATTATTATAAACATAACACAACTAATCTGGATGAATCTTAATTAGTCCTAATTGATGTGATATGATATTTACATGGTAAATGTGTTTTATTTTCTCTTACATTTCCTACAGCTTCAAGTACGTGTATGGAGAAACCTGAACAGTTTGTGTAGAAATACTCCATGCAAGACTCATCAACCCTTCAAGTTCCATGACGAGAAGGAAGAAAAACATCTTTGCGCAACACATTCGACTAACACCAAGCACACTTCTGTGAGGCCATCAATAGCTCAAATCAAAACTTTATATTTGGATTCTAAATATAATTCTCAATATAAGGTTCTGTTCAAAAGTGGTAAACATGTTTGCTCATAATGTTTCCTTACACAGAGTATTAGAGCTTAAAATATACCAATGATGTCATTTTGAGAAGGAACAACCAGTCTAAAACAGACTTTTGAAGGGAATCGCTGATCTTAAATGAAAAATCTGCTCGTTCAATGTTCCTGAAGATATCAGTGCATTTGATGTTTACTCTCCAGCCTTTATGCTGCTGCCAGATATATTTTCCTCCTCTACTGTAGGCTACTAGCCAGCACTTTTGATATGCTAATAAACCTTTTTAGAGTGCCTTAATGTAATTTGCTGTTGAAACTGTAACCTGCTTGCATATTTGTAAAATATAATCATGCTAACTAAATAATTAAAAAGCTAATTGTCACACAACTGAGTGTTAAGCTGTTATACAAAGGAAATGCCAATAAGTCGTTGAAACTGAGATTTTCTTATAATGTCCCTTGACAAAGGCTTTGATTTAAATAGAGTGTGGTGATGTGATATTAACTTTCTTTCAGCTCAAGGGGAGGACGCTGCAGATATTTGTCGATATCCATTATAAAACACAGAAACCAATATATATATATACTGTCTCGTGCCCCCAAATGTCTCTCACTTAAAATATAATTCTCTTCACTGACCCTATAGAACAGTGTTTCCCAACCCTGGTCCTCGAGTACCCCCAGTACACAGTTTTGTTGTAGCCCTTGACAAAAAAAAACTCATTCAACTCATTGAGGGCTTGATGATTAGTTGGCAGTTGAATCAGGTGTGCTTGTCCAGGGTTACAATAAAAAATATGTACTGTTGGGGGAAGTCTTGGATGAGGTAAAAACCTCATCCAAGATGGCGTAGCAGTGCAGACGTGTTTTGTTCGTCCTCTCGTGTACTTTTGTATTTTTCATCTTTTTATGTATATATTTCTATTTTATTTTCAATCTCTTTTCCATTTTAATTAAATTATACCTTCCGGTAACCTGCCTCACCCAATGTGATACGGAACCGCTATTATTTTAAATTTTTAGACCTTATAGCAAGAACCACGTAGCCATCAGAAGCTAACCAGCTAATTAGCTACAAGCTATTTAGTCATTGTTAGCCACTGCTAGCGGCCTTTACCTTCTGCATAGATACCAGCCCTTTTTTTTGTTGCCTGGATAGTACTCGCCAGCCCACCAGTATCGGACTGTCTCTCCACTACAACGTCGGATTCCTGCCGTAATCCCTGGACCATTACTCCTGATCTTCACAGCTAGCTAGCACCCACCGAGTTACCCAGTACCGAAGCTATCCCTGAGGCCAACCTCCCGGCCTACTCAGTCGTTCACCCGGACTCCACCCAAACACGGCTAGAACCCACTACTCAACCGGATCCTTGCCGTAAGCTCTGGACCTTAGCACCGGATCACCGCTGCTACCGAGTGGCTATAGTGGCTAACGCCCCTGCCCCGAAGCTAGCACCAGTTAGCCGTGAGCCAGGCGCATCTCCCGGGTAGCAAACTAAATTACTACAACTACAATACCTCTTTCGCCATCTGGATTGGATCCTTTGTCGACACGGCGCCCCGCCGCACCACCACGACTGGTCTGCCGACAAATACTCCATCCGTTGTGCCTTCAACCGGCCTCAGTCGGACGTCGGAGCAGACGCTTCTACTAGCCCCGGGCTACTAACTTTAAATGCTGTGTCGCCCGCGTGCTAGCGTAGTAGTGACTACTCCGCGGCTTCCCTGTTCCATCTATTGTTGCCCCCTGGACCCTATGATCCCGTGGCTGCATAACTGATGCCTGCTGGACTGTCCATTAATCACGGTACTCCATTCTGTTTATTTTTTGTTTATCTGTCAGCCCCAGCCGCGAACTCAGGCTCTGTGTGTAGTTAACCGACCCTCTCTGCCCATTCATCGCCATTTTACCTGTTGTTGTTTTAGCTGATTAGCTGTTGTCTCACCCGTTGTTGTCTTAGCTAGCTCTCCCAATCAACACCTGTGATTACGTTATGCCTCGCTGTATGTCTCTCTCAAATGTCAATATGCCTTGTATACTGTTGTTTAGGTTAGTTATCATTGTTTTAGTTTACAATGGAGCCCCTAGTTCCACTCATTATACCTCTGATACCTCCTTTGTCCCACCTCCCACACATGCGGTGACCTCACCCATTATAACCAGCTTGTCCAGAGATACAACCTCTCTTATCATCACTCAGTGCCTGGGCTTACCGCCGCTGTACCCGCACCCCACCATACCACTGTCTGCACATTATGCCCTGAATCTATTCTACCACGCCCAGAAATCTGCTCCTTTTATTCTTTGTCCCCAACGCTCTAGGCGACCAGTTTTGATAGCCTTTAGCCGTACCCTCATCCTAATCCTCCTCTGTTCTTCGGGTGATGTGGAGGTAAACCCAGGCCCTGCTTGTCCCCAGGCACCCTCATTTGTTGACTTCTGTGATCGAAAAAGCCTTGGTTTCATGCATGTCAACATCAGAAGCCTCCTCCCTAAGTTTGTTTTACTCACTGCTTTAGCACACTCTGCCAACCCTGATGTCCTTGCCATGTCTGAATCCTGGCTTAGGAAGGCCACCAAAAATTCTGAGATTTCCATACCCAACTACAACATTTTCTGTCAAGATAGAACTGCCAAAGGGGGAGGAGTTGCAATCTACTGCAGAGATAGCCTGCAAAGTTCTGTCATACTTTCCAGGTCTATACCCAAACAGTTCAAACTTTTAATTTTAAAAATGAATCTCTCCAGAAATAAGTCTCTCACTGTTGCTGCTATCGATCCCCCTCCGCTCCCAGCTGTGCCCTGGACACCATTTGTGAATTGATCGCCCCCCATCTGTCTTCAGAGTTCGTTCTGTTAGGTGACCTAAACTGGGATATGCTTAACACCCCGGCAGTCCTACAATCTAAGCTAGATGCCCTCAATCTCACACAAATCATCAAGGAACCCACCAGGTACAACCCTAAAACCATAAACATGGGCACCCTCATAGACATTATCCTGACCAACTTGCCCTCCAAATACACCTCCACTGTTTTCAATCAGGATCTCAGCGATCACTGCCTCATTGCCTGTATCCGCTATGGGTCCGCGGTCAAACGACCACCCCTCATCACTGTCAAACGCTCCCTAAATACTTCTGAGAGCAGGCCTTTCTAATCGACCAGACCCGGGTATCCTGGAAGGATATTGACCTCATCCCGTCAGTCGCGGATGCCTGGTCATTCTTTAAAAGTAATTTCCTCACCATCTTAGATAATCATGCCCCGTTCAAAAAATGCAGAACTAAGAACAGATATAGCCCTTGGTTCACTCCAGACCTGACTGCCCTTGACCAGCACAAAAACATCCTGTGGCTAACTGCAATAGCATCAAATAGTCCCCGCAATATGCAACTGTTCAGGGAAGTCAAGAACCAATACACGCAGTCAGTCAGGAAAGCAAAGGCTAGCTTTTTCAAGCAGAAATTTGCATCCTGTAGCTCTAACTCCAAAAAGTTTTGGGACACTGTAAAGTCGATGGAGAACAAGAGCACCTCCTCCCAGCTGCCCACTGCACTGAGGCTAGGTAACACGGTCCCCACCGATAAATCCATGATAATCGAAAATTTCAAAAAGCATTTCTCAACGGCTGGCCATGCCTTCCTCCTGGCAAATCCAACCCCGGCCAACAGCTCCGCCCCCCCCCCCCCCCCCCCCCCCGTAGCTACTCGCCCAAGCCTCCCCAGCTTCTCCTTCACCCAAATCCAGATAGCAGATGTTCTGAAAGAGCTGCAAAACCTGGACCCGTACAAATCAGCTGGGCTAGACAATCTGGACACTCTCTTTCTAAAACTATCCGCCGCCATTGTTGCAACCCCTATTACCAGCCTGTTCAACCTCTCTTTCGTATCGTCTGAGATCCCTAAAGATTGGAAAGCTGCAGCGGTCATCCCCCTCTTCAAAGGGGGTGACACCCTAGACCCAAACTGTTACAGACCTATATCCATCCTGCCCTGCCTATTTAAAGTCTTCGAAAGCCAAGTTAATAAACAGATCACTGACCATTTCGAATCCCACCGTACCTTCTCCGCTGTGCAATCCGGTTTCCGAGTCGGTCACGGGTGCACCTCAGCCACGCTCAAGGTACTAAACGATATCATAACCGCCATCGATAAAAGATAGTACTGTGCAGCCGTCTTCATCAACCTGGCCAAGGCTTTCGACTGTCAATCACCGTATTCTTATCGGCAGACTCAATAGCCTTGGTTTTTCTAATGACTGCCTCGCCTGGTTCACTAACTACTTTGCAGACAAAGTTCAGTGTGTCAAATCGGAGGGCATGTTGTCCGGACCTCTGGCAGTCTCTATGGGGGAACCACAGGGTTCAATTCTCGGGCCGACTCTTTTCTCTGTATATATCAATGATGTCGCTCTTGCTGCGGGCGATTCCCTGATCCACCTCTACGCAGACGACACCATTCTGTATACTTCTGGCCCTTCCTTGGACACTGTGCTAACTAACCTCCAAGCGAGCTTCAATGCCATACAACACTCCTTCCGTGGCCTCCAACTGCTCTTAAACGCTAATAAAACCAAATGCATGCTTTTCAACCGTTCGCTGCCCGCACCCACCCGCCCGACTAGCATCACCACCCTGGACGGAATCAACCTAGAATATGTGGACAACTATAAATACCTAGGTGTCTGGTTAGACTGTAAACTCTCCTTCCAGACTCATATTAAACATCTCCAATCCAAAATCAAATCTAGAATCGGCTTTCTATTTCGCAACAAAGCCTCCTTCACTCACGCCACCAAACTTACCCTAGTAAAACTGACTATCCTACCGATCCTCGACTTCGGCGATGTCATCTACAAAATAGCTTCCAATAGTCAAAATAGCTTCCAATAGTCTACTCAGCAAACTGGATGCAGTCTATCACAGGGCCATCCGTTTTGTTACCAAATCAGCTTATACCACCCACCACTGAGACCTGTATGCTCTAGTCGGCTGGCCCTCGCTACATATTCGTCCGCAGACCCACTGGCTCCAGGTCATCTATAAGTCTATGCTAGGTAAATCCCCGCCTTATCTCAGTTCACTGGTCACGATAACAACACCCACCCGTAGCACACGTTCCAGCAGGTATATCTCACTGATCATCCCCAAAGCCAACACCTCATTTGGCCGCCTTTCCTTCCAGTTCTCTGCTGCCAGTGACTGGAACGAATTGCAAAAATTGCTGAAGTTGGAGACTTTTATTTCCCTCACCAACTTTAAACATCAGCTATCTGAGCAGCTAACCGATCGCTGCATCTGTAAATAGCCCACCCAATCTACCTACCTCATCCCCATACTGTTTTTATTTTATTTACTTTTCTGCTCTTTTGCACACCAGTATCTCTACTTGCACATCATCATCTGCTCATTTATCACTCCGGTGTTAATCTGCTAAATTGTAATTATTCGCTCCTATGGCCTATTTATTGCCTACCTCCTCATGCCTTTTGCACACACCGTATATAGACTTTCTTTTTTTTCTACTGTGTCATTGAGTTGTTTATTGTGTTATTGTTCCTGTTTACTCCATGTGTAACTCTGTGTTGTTGTCTGTGTCACACTGTTTTGCTTTATCTTGGCCAGGTCGCCGTTGTTAATGAGAACTTGTTCTCAACTAGCCTACCTGGTTAAATAAAGGTGAAATTAAAAATAAATTAAAAAGTCAGGGTTGGGAAGCACTGCTATAGAGGAAAGATAAAATGTGATGCCAGAAAAAAATCCATATTCACAGACCTTAGTGATTCTTCTACCATTTAAAATCCCTGACAGGAGTAGTATTTGGTATTTTTTAAGGATCCCCATTAGCTGCTACTAACGCAGCAGCTACTCTTTCTGGGGTCCACACAAAACCTGACAGAGTAGCTGACAGTTAGCTGTGTAGGAGGCTGTGTGGGGGAGTCTTTGTATTCCATCCCAGCTGTTGGTGCCATGCATGTAACAACAACACATCAAATAGTCAGGTTGTTGTTTTGCATCTTTATTCTGCTGCTGCTGCTGATCTGAGCAAGTGTGATTAATGAGGATGAAGGAGATTAGAATGTCAAGTTGACAGATGTAACACGTGCCATATGTGATGATGAAAAGTAGTAAGTCCTTTGAAAAGGTCATGTTGGTGTTTGTGTGTGTGTGTGTGTGTGTGTGGTGTGTGGTGTGTGTGCATGCAAGATCTACACTGAGTGTACAAAACATTAGGAACACCTGCTCTTTCCATGACATAGACTGACCAGGTGAAAGTTATCATCCCATTTTGATGACACTTAAATCCATTTCAATCAGTGTAGATGAAGGGGAGAAGACAGGTTAAAGAATCAATTTTAAGCCTTGAGACAATTGAGACATGGATTGTGTATGTGTGCCATTCAGAGGGTGAATGGGCAAGACAAAATATTGAAGTGCCTTTGAACAGGGTATGGTAGTAGGTGCCAGGCGCACCGGTTTGTGTCAAGAACTGCAACGCTGCTGGGTTTTTCACACTCAACAGTTTGTGTCAAGAATGGTCCACCACCCAAAGTACAGCCAACTTGACATAAATGTGGGAAGTATTGGAGTCACCATGGGCCAGCATCCCTGTGGAATGCTTTCGACACCTTGTAGAGTCCATGCCCCCAATGAATTGAGGCAGTTCTGAGGGCTAAAGGGGGTGTAACTCAATATTCTGAATGTTTTGTACAGTCAGTGTATTTACTGTGTAGCTGCCCTGAGCTTGTGATATTCAATGTGTGAGCCTGTGAACGCATGTTGCACACACAACTGTCACCAAAGCTTCTGTTTCGTGATTGGCTGATTTCCACGCACCCGATTTGTGTTGCTGCCTGCCGCTGTGGTGACTGTGTGTGTGTGTGTCAGACAGATGCAGACAGGCACACTCCACTTCATCACTCCACCACTGGACCAGTCCGAGCCCGAATCACTGTGGAAAGACCCTGAGAGGTAAGGGAGCAGTAGGACAACATGACGTTTGGTCATCACCTAGTTATTCAGCATCAGGCTGATGACCATTAGCAACACTTTAGAGACGGTGACCAAAGTAAGAAGGTCACAATAATGGACTTTGCACTTGACAGTCTTGTAGAGGTGGTTACCAGTTCAGCGTATTGAGTTAGTACTGCTGGGATTGTGTTCTGGAAGGCAAAAAGAGTGATAAAGATGGAGAGTGTTTGAGAAAAACAGGGAAAGAGAGACACAGAGAGAAAAAGTGAGAGCGGGGGAGAGAAAGATAGAGATGTAGGCTAGAGTGTGAGAAAAAGAGGAGGAGAGAGCTCTGCTTTAACATAAGTAGGTTGTGTTATTGGTATTTGGTTGATTCTGTTCTTACTGTGGCTTCAGTGTGTGGTTGAAGTGGATAGAAACAAAGCTCTGCTCCAGTGAGCCAGCTGAGCTGAGGAGAACATAGAGTGAGGGTGGATTCAACTGTAGCAACACTCACAGCAGCACTGAGCATTCCTGCATACATTGGAGAGGTTGTCAAGCTGACCACTGGTTTAAGACTGAGAGTAGTGTTCTTTTACATTTGTTTTATTGGGTTTTAATGCTGGATGAGGGGTTAGAAAAGTTGTAGTGAGTTGAGGAAGCGCTTTTGAAAGCTAACATACAGTTTCAGGTATTTTGTACAGCTGGAATGCCCCCCTGGAACTCAAAAAGTCAGAGTTTACAGACCATTCACATTACAAGAGACAGAGATATATCCAGGGTATGCCATTTTAGCCAATTTGGGCCACTAAAACTAACTGTTTAACTTTGTATACATTTTGTTTAGCATATGGGGTAGATATGGTGGCTTTTGTTGGGGTTCTCCTCTTATTTTATTGAATTATTATTTTATTTTGTATTTAACCTTAATTTTATCAGGGAGTCATATCTAAATAGAAAATGCAAGCAGAAAGAAAAACACGGTCATAAATACAAACACATTCAGCAGACGAATTGAACACCTTTAATGGTAGGCATACTGCCTCATTTATCACAGCATGCCCAAAGTGAACAACTGATCCCACATGTTGGACACAGAACAAAAGTGGAGCATTAAAAGATTAAAAAGCCAGTCCTGCCATGGCACTCGCATCCACCTCACTTATTAAAGATCCATCATTTATCCAGATTTGAATGGCTTTTTAACAGCAGTGAGTTAACTGTGTCTAGGGGTTATTCTTCAATACAGTACCCTCACCAGAGACTTCACTCTTTTGCATCACTCAGCTCTGGTTTATCCTTGAAACGACTGAAATATTTAGATGTTCTAATTGTCCACGTAGTGACAGAATATTAATACTATAACACAGACAGCCCAAGCAATGAACTTAGGGGTCAGTCAATTGAAATAATTGTATGTACAAAACCTGACAGCTGATAAAACACTGAAGCCCTTTATGGAAAAGGATGTTAATGGACCACAATGAATAATCAGTGAGCTAATGATTTCAGAGCAGCAGTGACGTTGGTCATGGAAATCGACAGGGTTCTAAAAAGTGCAGGCAAAATCAAACGCTCCATAGCTGGTCTCTGAAAGAGAAGGAGCCTGGGGGCGACAGCTGGATGCTGCAGTAGCCGATGCATACGCGCCCAACGTATCTATCTGTATGGGGATTGGGCAGGATGCTGTGAGAGAAGCGCGGGGGTCGCGGGCGATGCAATGCATTTTAGTGGGATATATGCCAATACTTATTGCGTCTGCTCTAGTTAACTTCAGACAAATTTGCCTTGCGAATCGATAATTCCGACCGACACCTACCACACACACTCACATAAACGCGAAACTCTTCCTCCTTCAAATTAAACCTATGAATTACTCGCAACGGGTGGCCGCTTGGTTGAGTTCTCTACCCGTGAATGTAGTTCAAATAATATGTGGTCGCTTCGGTAAGTTGGAGATGATATCCTTCTGGTTGCTCTGTTGGAGGCTGCTGGTAGGTACCAGATATGTTATCCTATCCAAGTATACTGTATATTTTCGCCACGGCCAATTTGTTTTGATTGGCAGCATGCTCAAGGCTTGGATGGGTACATAAATCGCATGGATTTTGCTCGGCTACGGCACGTGAGTTTATCTGTCACTATGCTGGGCATTTGCCTGGTCGATGCATGTCTGTTTGCTATCTACATCACCCGCAGAATGGTGGAAATGTCTGTAATTTGCGCAGTGGGGTATCCTAAGCATTCTGCGCGTGACTATTTTATCTGTTGTCCAACATGTCTTTGGTCCTCAGCCATACGACAGGTGGTTTGCCTTTATCAAGAGAAAATAAATGTCACTTTAAATTAAGGCATTTTTCACATTATTATCAGCCAAGCAATTCATTCTCATGAACATATTTACTCTCTGAGATTTTACAGAATTATCTCATTCTGTATCACTGCAAATGGTGGATCCTTTTCCCATTGGTTGGGTATCCTGGGAAAATTGTGAACATGTTATTCAGAGTACATCACTCAACCTTTGATGTAACAAGAGAAGGGGTGTGAGGGACTCTCCTCATACTCAACAATCAAGTCATCTTTCAGTCGTATTTTCCACCTCCCACATAAACAGAACTGAGGGATTTCATCCTACTGTAACCAGCTGTTGATATCATCCTTGTTGTGTCTGCAGACGATCAAAGCAGTAAACCTATCTTGGCTGTGCAGACCACAGACTCCATTTTGCAATGATTGAGTAGAAAGCAGAACACATTACCTGTAGGATGTGCTGGTCCGTACGCCTACAGCAGGCCACATGATATAACAGTGCACATGAACAACACAAAGATACATGGCCATGCAGGTGAAATTAGTTACTGATAGCCTGGCAGGTGAATCCATCCCTAGGCCTGTGGTAATTTGACCTTCTGCAAAGCACTCAAAGATTTCCTTCTCATTGAATTTTCAAACTGTACATGTAAATATTCATAATGCTATTCAGTAAAATATTTGTGTGTGTAAAGTAAAGCTTCCCACTGGGCACAACCTGGTTGAATCAATGTTTTATCAACGTAATTTGTCAAGGTAATGTGACGTGGAATCTAAATGGAAAATACATTGGATTTTCAAAAAGTCATCCAAACTGTTGTTTTGAGGGTGAAATTTCAACCACAGAATTATGTCATCATGGTAACCAATTTTCAACCTTGTATAAAATATGTTTAGTTTGTACCTTTGAAACAACGTCAGATCTTCAACATTATATCCACTATCAGAAAAAAAACAATAGGCTTAGCAGAACCTCCTACTGGAGAGCAAATGTATCTACAGCTATTGCGTTTGGTCTCCCATCCAGGGGTTTAACCAAGCTCAGCTTTGATATTTGTCACTTACTACTACCAATGTGTTACCGTGAGAATGATTATTTAGAGATTTCTTAATAACTAAATATATTCACTATTGCTATCGAAGTCATTCCAAGGGGTGGGTTTAACAGTTCAAATTACATTTAACCATACTGTATAAGCGTTTGCGAAGAAATCAAAAGCTATTGTTTCAATTCAGCCCAGGGTTCAACAAAACTAAACAATACATATAGGCCTAGGATTTCAAGCTTTAGTGAATGTCAAATTTAATATGTTGGATTCACGTCTCCATTTCAACCAGAAAATCGAAGTTAAAAGAACAGGAATAAATCAAATCGAACTTTATTTAAAGTGCATTTGAAGTTTGATTTGATATAGTCCTGTTTTATTACTTCGATTTTTGGTTGAGATGGAGATATTTGGTTGCGTTGACAACCAAATACAATTTGATCTCACTTTTGCAATAAAGTAAATAGCCTATTAACTTGTCTACATGTTGGATTCACGTCTCCAACTAAACCAAAAATAAAAGCTAAAGAATAGGATTAAGCCAGTGGCTCAGATGAAACTATCCAAGCGTTAGATACATCTCCTTTAAAATGTTGATATTTGTTTGTCAACCAACACAATTCAATATGACTTTTGTAATGCAGTAAATAGCCTAAAGTTAAGGCTATGGAACAGTTTTTATTCAACTCATCCATGGCCACATTTAGAGGTTACTGTAACTCTAAAAGTCTTATTATGTCATCATAGAAAGTGTGCATGTTCAGGATAGCATGCAAAGGTCACAGGTCTGTGGAGATCTTCACAATATTAATGAACAAATATTAATAAATTAATTATATTATATATTAACAAATATAATTAGCAAATGAACAAATATTGTAATATAATCTCAACTACAATCCAGGTCATTTGGTAGTGCTATTAGATGAAGCACAGTGATAACACGTTAAAATGTTGTATAAATACAAAGTATCTGATATTGTAATCCCATTAGAAATTTGTTGGGTTTTTAAATGGATGAAATTGAAGTCGTATGTAACGGCTGTCGTCGGTGGAAGAAGGTGAGGACCAAGGTGCAGCGTGGTAAGTGTTCATGATCTTTAATAATAATCAAAACTGAACACTGACTAACAAAACAACAAAGAAACAACCGAAAACAGTTCTGTCTGGTGCAGACACACAAAGACTGAAAATAACCACCCACAAAACCCAACAGAAAACAGGCTACCTAAATATGGTTCCCAATCAGGGACAACAATTGACAGATGCCTCTGATTGAGAACCATATCAGGCCAAACACAGAAATAGAAAATCATAGAAAAACTAACATAGACAACCCACCCAACTCACGCCCTGACCATACTAAAACAAAAGACAAAACAAAGGAACTAAGGTCAGAACGTGACATCGTAACACATTTAGATGACAACTAAACCAAAAATCTGACATTGTTTTTCCATAGGAATTTGGTTGTGCTTTTTAGATGGTTGAACGCATATGATAACACATTGGGAATTCAACAAAATTCTGGCTGTCTTTTTGAGTGGGTAAATAAAGGTTGAAATTTCATTGAGCAACGTCTCAACCAAAAATTAGCCACATTTCCATGTTGAAATAACGTGGTGTGGTCAGTGGGTTAGGCTACCCTACTTTTCAACACATGTCCCTGCTGTATCATTCAAGATGAATCTGGTCCATCTGGCAGATCTAGCCATTACTGGTATTGCAGAGAGCTTACTGTACATTTAATACTGCTCTATGTACATTAAATATGACCCAGAGGATAAAAAATATGAAAAGGCATCTCTCTTACAAGCTGCTCCCAGGAGAGCTTGGATTTTCATATCAGCAAGTTTCTAGGCAACCGTTCCAAAGCTATATTTATACCATATACAGTACAGCATGTTTGCTAAGAGATTCACACCAAGTGGACTTGATCTCCATCCAGGAAACAGTCAGAAACACCAGTATATGGGAGGAATAGTTTACACCAGTATATGGGAGGAATAGTTTGTATGGTGGTGCACTGGAGAAGCAAAACTAGTGCAAGTTAAGAGCTTCAAAGAAATCACTCCAACCATCGACATTAGGATTGATACAGCATTATGGATGAATGACCAGTACAGGTTGAATTCAGGTCTTAGTACAGTGTGGTGGATGGAGGCTGGGTTGGATGCCCTGAGGGCTCGAATGTACTGATTCCCTGTACTGCAGTACCAGGACACAATGTTCAAACGCTATTGGGACACAACCGAAATGATGGGGGCCGAGGTATTTCATCCTTACATAATGGATCCAATTTGTTCTTTCAGATGGGTTTATTCTGTTCTCTGCCCAATGCCATTGTCACAGTATGCAGTGCCACATGTTTGCAACATGTGCGTAAACAAACAAACACACACACTCAGAAACATGTGCAATGCTTTCAGCATGTTTTTGTTTTTCTTCAGATAAAGAAACTGTTGATTATTTGCAGATATGGGGTCTCCAAGCTTTCAAACAACTTAGGCAATAAGCACGCTACACAGCTTCACTTGAAAAATAAGTGCTGTCCAACTGGTGGACAGTAGCCTATGCCAACTCCAATGGTGTGAATTATCAGTGTTGGTGTGTGGGTGTATTCACTATGCAATAAATGTTGTCTTAGCAATAGCTAGGTATGTTGATTAAGGCTTCTGTGTGGGCTGATTTGCTTACATCCCCTAATCAAGAAGTCAGTTTTAATCACATGTAAACTGTTATTAAGGGCCTCAGAAAATGGTCTGGTCACCATATTTCATGCATACATGTACTGTATGTAGACAGCTTGCATCTCTTGTATGAAAACCTTATCCAAACGTTCATCTAAAGACATACAGTATGTATGAGAACAAGCCCATCTCCCTTCACTTAGCCATTTTCTGTGTTTTTTTGAGTGTTCATGTATGTATGTCAGTACAATGTTCTTTTGACATCAACATGTTATCCCTGGCAGAATCACATGCTTGGCTGTGAAACTTTCAAAATCATGCTAATTCTCACCCACTTACAGCGAAGCCATGCTCGGTTTGAAGCATGTCTCATGGTGTTTTATGCTTTCAAAAGATTTCCTCCCATCCTCTGTGAGCACCAGAGTGAAGACGGTGTTTTGATGAAATTAAAATGGCGTGGTGAAACCCTGGTGTGTCATATCACAGAGAACCAAAATGATAACCAGTTAACCAGTTACTGTGGTGGGTGTTGAAAGGATAACATTATACCACCTATAAGGATAAACTATATATTTTTACATGGAACTGAGGGTACTGGCTGATATAGGCATTACTTAATTTGAGATTCACTATATAAGGAATTCCACTCGCCACTACACTTCATCAAAAGAGCCATCGAAGAAAGACAAAAATACATCATACCAGGTTCAGTAGGCTATCCATTGATCTATTCAGATACAGGTTTTTTTGTGTCTCCGCATTATTCTTCCCTTAACGTGTTTTATTTGACTTCCATAGAGAGCCACAGCTGGAGTGAAGAGGATAAAGGGGAATGAAGTGAGAGAGAGCTGCAGTTCCAGTGCCAGTGCCAGCGACACTCCACAAGAGAAACAACAAGAACAAGAATCCCACTCTGGGGCCGTAGCCATGGAGACCAGCCAGCTTTCAGAGACGGACGACCTAACAGACTATAAAATGGATTCTGGGGAAACGGAGGACCAGAGACGTCTGCTTAGTGAGAGCGAGGAAGAATGTGACCAAGAACCTTTCGCAGAATACAGAGGAACAAAAGAGAACATAAAAACGTCAGTGGATGAACCAGACGAGGACAATGAAAATGTGGATGGAAACAGAGAGGAGGGGATTCTCAACTTTGGGACAGGACAAGATGACTTCAGTCTAAAAGAGTTACTCAACTCCTCAAGTATATTTGGGAGTGAACCCGTTTGCAAGGTGGAAGACCTGCTTGCAGAAGATGACATGGACAACTCTGCTCCATCAGAAGTGATGGTGACACAAGAGTCCATCTTGGAGCAGCTTATCCGAGAGGAGGTCTCCTCTGACGTTTCTACGGGGTCCTGTCATGACCTTGACCGAGACGACCTGAGTGACTGTCTGCAGGTAGAAATGGCCATCGTGTCATCAGACAGCGAGACTGATGACCAATGGAGGTCCACTTTTGCATCTACAGTCAACAAGGAGGAAAGGTGTGACGGAAATGCTCAAGATGCTCTCGAGAAGGACAAAGCTGCAGGGGAGGCAGAGAATGGGGCCAAGGATAAAACTGCAGATAGTCCTCATGAGCTTGAACAACCCGATTGCCCCACAGAATGCGAGATCCAAGACCAAGATATGTCCTCTGGCCAGTTCAAGGTCTTATCAGAGATTCCAGAGGATGAGGAAGAGGCCAGCCAAGGCGGAGCTTGCAAAGTACGTCGTTCTACATCTGCAAGCTCTTCTGTAAGCTCTGACCCTGACAAGAAGGTTCCTCAAGACTACTGTGTGATACAAGAAATGACGAGCAAGAACGTTAGTACAGAACATGTGGACTTCCAGGGGGCTCGGAAGCAGTGGCGCCAAATAGAGGAGCAGACCAAAGGACAGGTCCAGGTCCACCAGCCCACTGTCAGACAGCAGGGGATGTGCCAGGGAGGCCACAGCGCCATGTACACACCCGTCAGGAACATCGACCGACCCAGGAGGGACACCGAACTCGACAGCCTCGCCCTGGGTGACTTTCATCACACCCAGTTCAGCCCATGTTCAGAAGACTCAGGTCTGGATGACCTCAGCTACAGGTCCCCTTACGAGGACTCAGACAACCCTGTCGAAAGGGAGATACGACAGACCATAGAGCGCGAGGAAAACTTCAGGCGGGAGAGAGGGATCGCGAAACAGGGTCAAGCTGGAGAATTATCTGCACATCCCAGACCAACCACTCTCTACCCCGGCAAGTACGGGAAAGGTTTTTGCCAGGAGGTGGAGGAGAAACGGAAGATGTTTGACTCTAGTGATCCCGGATGCAGGCCATTGAGGTCTCTCGACGCAAAAACCCCAACCTTCTCCATAGCCACCTCCCCCTCACCCACACCAAGGTGTGCGACCTACCACGAAATGACCGCCCAAAACGTGATCATCCTGGAGCCAGACTCCTACCCCACCAGCCCAAGGCACCGCACCCGAGGATCCCTGCTCTCCCCGGGTTCCAGCCGTTACAGCGAGTGGCCTTTGGAGACGTCAGCCAACGTCATCATTCTAGAGACGTCCAACCTGATCATTCGAAGCGCCTCAGAGTTCTGCCTGAGCTCGGCCTCCTGCCAGGAGACCCAGGAGAGCACATTTGTCAACAACCCCTTCTTCAAACTGCGCTCGCGGAGCTCCATGTCCCTGGTGGATCAGGAGATTAAGATGGTGAAGCAGAGGGAGGAGGAGTGGAGGAGGCAGAGGAGCCAGATGCACACCAGGGAGAAGTATGACACTGTTGTGGTGTCCCCCAACCTGGAGAACCTGAGCTTTGATACAGCAGGTATGTGCTGATGACTGATGAAGAGCACGGTTAATATGAGAAAGAGTTTGTGGTTTGTAGCTGTATTGTGTTTTCATTGCATCACTAGTGGTCACCACTTGTCCAAATTCATGATATAGGTCTCTAAGCATATGAATGTATGAGTATTAATGGTTTCTCTTTCTTCTTCAGAAGTGCCACTGAAATGTGTGTCTTCCCCTTCATCACCATCAAGGACTCGAAAGCTGGACCGCTCCACCCTGTCATGTGACCATAGGGTATGTCCTATCTTCTCCAATAATAATTAATCAACGAACAGATGTTAGCCTAGTCAACTCCCTTGTGGTGTTCGTTGTCATGCCAATTGCAAAACATGACCAGTGTAGAAAAAAAAAAAATTGTCATCTGATTGCCTCACTAAATGTCACCTGAATGCCTCACTAAATAACATTGCATGTGCTCATGTTTAATTGTGTTTATTACATTTTCTGATACTGGTTTTTCATTACAAACCATTTTAAACACCATCCATTTTCACCTTGAAACTGTATGCAGTTTTACAGGTGAAACTCTTTCCCCCAGTTCCCAGAATCACTCTCCACATTACCAAGGAAAAAGAATGCCATGGCTCAGAGATGGGAGGCAAGACTATTTGTCAACCACGAACAAGAGTGAAGAACACCAAACCTGAATAATCCCATTACATATTACTACAGCTGCCAACTTCCTGAACTTTGCTAGATGTTTCCAGTTCTATTATTGATACAGCTTGAATATATATATTCATTACTGGTACTGTACTTTTAAAGTTATTGTGAAATAAAATATGTAATTGGTATTGTAAGAGATATGACACAATGTAATGAACATAGATGGACTACCGGATGAGTACATTACGATATTGTTCAGTTAAGATCTTTACATATTTTTAAGTACTGTCTTGGTTATACAAAAGAAAGATATTTATGGTATTTTCGTATTGTATTTTCTTCTAAATAGAGTTTAAACTAAAGAGGCAATAAGAATATTATGATAAATGTGGTAATCCAAAGCAGTAAAAAACAAATCTATTATTGTTCTAAAATAAAGAATGCATATTATGATTACCTGTATAATTAACTTCATTTAAAATGTTTAATATGATAGCCACTTATAGTATAGGATATTCAAAGCTTGACCTGACATTGCCATTTTGAGATGCCTTTTTCAACTATATTACTGTTTTTTATGCTTCACAATGTGATCTTTTTTGTTTGCAGGTGGTCTAGTATTATGTACTAAACTAATGCAAAACTCCAAGGTGAATACTTTAAAGTTTAAATTGCATTCTCTGTTATTTTAAGTGTTAAGTTGTTCCATGGAGATTTCGCTTTTGTTTGTTTTTGTTATTCTCAATTGATAATTCTGCATCAAAATAAAGTTGTATTGACATTAAGGAAAATAATTGACTTGTCCTCTTGTTACCTAGAAATGTGTGTGCCTGTAAGTGTGTATGGCTGTGTGTGTTGATTGGGAAGTCCACACTAGCTATAACACCAATAAAGTAAAATCACATGTACAGTAGTCACAGGATGGGATAGTTAACTACAAATTCATGCATGATTAATTTATACAGTATTATACTACAGGATAAATTCAATTTTGGAAAGATATCTGACATGCACATTAAAGTTCAACAAAAAGTACATTTTCGAATTATTAATTAAGATATCAATAATTGATTGAAAGAATAATTTGTGCATTCTCCCTTACAGCGCTTTACCAACACTTAGCAGAAATGTAATACACATTAACTCATATGGGACAAGGCTGTATCAAGATAATGCATTTCAATTTACAGCATAAATAGTTACATTCAAATGCTTTTCTCAATCAACCATTCATTTTTTTATATGAAATTACACGATCTACATTTAAAGTGGCCTGTATGAATTTAGCTGCATTATACTGAGTATAACATTGAGGACAAAAACTTGAAAGAAACACTTGAATCTTTGCTATATGGCATGCAGTACAGAGCTGCTCTGTTCAGATATAGTATAATTATAGTTATCTTTCAACAAAATGTGAAGATTGTAATCATGATAATAGACTTACAGTACTCTACATTTTCCTGAGAAGTTGGGATAACAACATTAGCACAAAATCAATAGTACAAAAAGCTATCCAGTAAAAATGTTTTTGTTTAAAATATTCCCTACCATTTCCTTTCCCTCGATCTAGAGATCATACATCTGGTTCAGTGCCTTGATCTGCCTGTGGCCTGAATCTGAATAAGAATCACAATCCTTCATCATTCTAACAGCCAGTGAGTTGTCCTGTACCATGAAAAGGCCATCCTCACAGTTGTCACAATACACCGATGGTGTAAATAAAGCTGACCAGGAAATCCGCTATTCCCAATAACAAAGGCAACCATTTTGAACCATGCATCCTGTGAAAAAAGGATGACATTATATTAAATTGTCAAAAGTGCACAATTAAATAATATCCGACAAATTAAAACGGTCTCTTTGCACCAATCTGTCAAGACAGCCATAATATGAAACTGTTGATTAGCTAAAAACCAGCAGCTGATTAGGCTCTGGGGCCAATATTATACTTTGCACAATCAGTTACTAGTAAATCACAAATATTTACTCATGAACAGTACAGCTTCTTGCAATATCTAGTCAAACCAAGACAACTTCATAAAAATATAAAGTTCAGGATAAGAGTTCCATCCTAATTATCCGTCATTGGCTTTAAACCTGAATTCTTACTGGCCCGTATACTTCAAATCACTTCAAAGCTTCACAGAGATAACTCTTAAGTCTGTTCTTATGGTGTTACCCAAGTGCTGCCCTCTGAGTAGTAAGCAAGAATCCCCTGCTGGTCATTAGGGTCACTCGCTGTGGAAACAAGGTCACAACATCACAAAACAGGAAATTGGTGCTGAAAAGCTTTTCACCTTTGAATATGAAACAATGACAACTTTTTCTACAGAAAGTGTGATCAATCACCTTTAACCTGCTATGCATGTTAAAATTAATGGGAAAAGTGCATTTCTGAAAATAATTTATATATTCAAGCAACAGACCTATCAATCATGAAACAAGTTACGTGTTTTAATGTAGGCTTTTTTATGGAGCCCAAGGAACACTCTCAAGAAGAAACCCAGTCAGCACCCCCAGCAACCAGGGGTGAGGCAGACTGCTGGCCAATCCCCAAAAACATGGCCGACGGCATCACAACAGGAAAAAAGTATCACATGAAAAGGGTCGTCAGTAGCTTTTATAGACACAGTCACAAACCATGCCCATTTCTACAATTTATCTTCTTAAAATTAGATTTTCAACCTAACCTTATGCCTAACACTAACTTTAAATTAAGACCAAAAAGCAAATTTTGTAGCCAATTTTGACTTTGTGCCTGTGGAATCTAACTTTGTGGCTGTGGAATCTGCCTTTGTGGCTGTAGAATCTGACTTTGTGGCTGTGGAATCTGACTTTGTGGCTCTGGAACCTGACTTTGTGACTGTGGAACAGGACTTTGGGACTATAGAAACTAGTGGAAATCAATGAGAAGGGCAAATAGTTTTTCCTGACCGTCTGGCCATAAAAATTATGGGCCCAAGTTATAGATAGGGCGAAGAGATTTTCCTGTTAAAGTCAGGAAAAACTCCTGGCTCTAAACAACAATTATTCAATGATGGGAAGTGGTCATAATCAGCTAACTGCGCAGTAACAGTGACATTTAATATGACAAAATTAGGATAATGTATGCACTTTAAGTTATTTAGCTTGACTATCAAATAGAAACAAATATGTACTAAAATAACATAGGTTCCAAAGGTGGACTAACCAGCCATAATCTCCCCATTGCATCCAGTGAAATACCCACCTCCTGCATCGAGAGAACAGCTAATCAGTGGTAAGAGTACAGGTTAATAATAGAAGCACACCTTATATAACAGCCAGAGAGAGGATTTAAAGAAAACAACAGCACCCCATTAAACACAGCATCCATCCACACATACACAGGTAATAACCAAACATCCATACCAGCAGCTTAGAGAAACCTTATTTTACAGCATCAGCATCTTCAGAGTATGATCATGTATGAGATGTAGATGACAGTTGGGCTTTACCTGGAGGAGTCGGGAGAAGGTCTGAGAGAGGCCATTATGGGCTGAAGTATAGCCAGGGCTGGGACAGTACAAATTCAACCACACCTTGTTTCTTCACAAAACCGGAGAGCAACAGCTGTCTGGTGAAGTCCACAAAGCATATGGTATTAAATGACCTACAGCATGGTCAAGCAGGTTAATGTTTCCAACATTTTCGGACTAGTAAACAACTATTGATTTAGAACCACAGTGTTACTGCAAGTCACAAAGAAAACAGGAGCTGCCTCCACTAATCCAACACCATTCCAACTTTAACATTTCAACATCATCAAATAATCTATGCTTAGTCTAATACAGCGACAACTAAGATACCAAAAACCATTTAGTCCAATAAACGTAAGCTAGATATGATGTGGCTGTCCATGTCACTGATTTCTTTGTGTGTGTGTGTGTGTGGGTGGGTGTGTGTGTAAGTAGAAAAAACATGTTGACTCACCCTACTTGTAGTGAAACGCCAATGCTGTCCTCCTCTCTTACCATGACTCTGCCATACAGTGCACGCTTTTAGATTTTGTTGTCCTAGGCTAGCTGGCTAAAATGCTTGCTTGCTTGCTAGCTAGCCTAACTTCCGTTCATGGGAAACGATGTGCCAAGCCAGCTAGTTAACATTAGCCTACTACATCTAGCTACATATTGAACTTCCTTCATCTCAGGCCAGAGGCACAACGTATGAATTTATGATTAGATCAGAATCGCTGTTATAATCATAGGCCAGTACGGAGAATTAAGTAAAACCAGAAGTCCAAATCCCTATCTCCATCCATGGCTAATTTAGGAAAGGGATGATTTTAACTAGCTAGCTAGCCACCAGAGGACAACAACACAACAAGATACAACAATTCAAGTTTTTTTCTGTAAATTATTTGTTGGTTTTGGTGTAATGTGATTGCTGTGAAGCCAAATCCAAACTGGCTTCCCTTGCATTCAATACTATAGTAACGTTATACTCTTTTTGACCAGACAGCCTCAGATAATGGCCTACACGTACTGAGACAGAGGGGCGCTGTTTCGCTCCCTCGGATGCTTTCTCCGATTAAATACATTCAGACTCTTGTGAATTGAAGGATAATTAGGAAACACAGAGAGACTAAATATATATATATATATATATTTTCTTGGTCAATTTTTTGGGGAAGCCTGGCTTCCCTTGGCATCCATGAATACATGCTACTGGATAGACAACACACTGTACATCAAACCACTTTTCCACTGAGGCCTGCATCCTACAACAAGATATGATGCCCTCTGTTGGCAAACTAAAGTTAAAGCAGGGCATAACAGCAAGAGTGAGGCAGAGTAAGAGGGGGACCTGTATGTTTGCTGTAGCTCACCTTACTCTATCCTCCTTTGTAGATGAAAGGAAGAGTGAAGGTCAAACAGATAAGCATCACTGTTAACACCATCAACCCTCGATGCATTTGAACAAACACAGGACACTTACACTGTATCTTTGATGCTTATCACCTTCAAGCAGTGACATATCAATGTAAAGGGACAACTTATTGTCCATGTACAGTATATTTCCTGAGCCGTTACATCTACAGCCTTTACATCTTTAACCTTTTACAACAGATGTTACATTTGAGTTAATCTGTTTGTTGTTACATACCTGGAAACACCTTTTTTGACTGAACAGTGTTTGCTCTGGGCAATCAGGTTTGAAGTAGCTGGCTATGAAAGTGTCCGTTCTTCCAGCCAACATCCAAGCAATCAACATGAGAGTGCTTGATATTACAAAATAGATCATGTAAACAACTTTAGATTACCCTTAATCATTCTTAAATCAAGTCAATTAATGCCGTATATATCAAATTGTTGACGAAAGTCTGACATGATATATATATATTTTTTTATGAACCTTTAACTAGGCAAGTCAGTTAAGAACAAATTCTTATTCTCAATGACAGCCTAGGAAGAGTAGGGGTGTTAACCCCGGTGTCCTGGCTAAATTCCCAAGCTGTGCCTCATACCATCACGGTCACCTAATCATCCCCATCCCCCTCCTCTCCCCTGTAACTATTCCCCAGGTCGTTGCTGTAAATGAGAACGTGTTCTCAGTCAACTTACCTGGTAAAATAATGTTAAATATAAAAATAAAAGGAACAGTGGGTTAACTGCCTTGTTCAGGATCAGAACGACAGATTTTTACCTTGTCAGCTCAGGGATTCATCTAGCAACCTTTTGGTTACTGGCCCAACGCTCTAACCACTAGGCTACCTGCCACACCAACCATATTAACATGGTATCACCGACAGTCCTGTGAAGGGTACATTCTTATGCATTTGTTTGCCTGCTATTTTCAGTGTCCATTCCACTCACTGTGAAATTTCACGAGGAAGGGTGATCGGGAGCCTGTGAGAATCTCTGCTGGAACATTGATGACCTTCTACCGTGAGGATATGAGGGGTTAGGTCATGCACCACCCAGACAAGACAATAGTCACAGAGGTGGACGAGTTAGTAGTAAGTCACTTACAGAAAGTAGGCTTCTCTTACCATCAGTGACATATACTGTGACTAATATGTCAGTGAAGGTGAGGTGACATTCAACAGGTAGACTCCATCTTTAGAAATAGGGCATACAATTAATAAGATGCATGCTGTTGTATGACAGCATGATTGGAAGCCATGTCAAAGGCAGAATTACTAAATCCTTTCGCCAACCTTCATCCAAAAAACTTTTATCTATATTCTCCATTCTTTGACAGCTTATTACCGTCATAAACAGGTCATAAAGTGGCCATTGAGGGGAAAAATGTATAGCTATATAAATGATTGAGGCCTTGTATCTAGATCCCCCCATATTATATATATACCACAATTTATCTGACATTTACAGTAAATTTTAAATAAAGGTAAAATAAAAAAAATAAAAAAATGTAGTCAGTAGCAGAAGCTCCGACAAAACAATGAGCCAGATGTTTCACTGGATGTAAATATCTGAAGTATTCAGTTGGAATTTCCACTTACCACCAAATATGGTGATAAGAACAGTGGCCAGCAGTGTGAGAAGATGGATTTTGGCCCACATTCTGCAAATTTTCTCATCAATTAAAAATGTTCTGTTCCCAAAACTAGAATCTCTTACAGAGTGGACTATTTTTTGTAGACTTTGCCCTTTACCAAAGTTTTAAAAAAAAGGTGTTGTTTAAAAGAACTGCAAGCACGAATTGAGTCATCAGATTTACACTCACTTAAGAGTAGGCGTTTCCTAATGGAAATATGCAAATACATGCTGGGACGCACCAATAGGATCTCGCTAGCTTGTGCTTGTTCTGCCCACTATGATTAATTTGCTCCCATTGGAAATGAGTCTATCTTGGGTTAGTTAAACATTTTTGGCTGAAGCGTGGGTGTCATTAAACAATAATGTGACATAATTGTTATAAGACTTTACCCCAGGGGCAGTATGACAAGCCAATATCAAACCACAAACCCCTTGACCTCATGGACGAAAGAAAACACTGACTGACATTACATTTTTGAGAACTAGGAGATAACTAGTAAAGCCAGGGAGCTGAGAAGACCAGATCGAAGTTGCATTTTATTTTATGTACAAAGAAAGGTGTGTGGAATACCAAATCCACTAACGGATGTAATAAAGCAAACAATTTGAAATGCAGCACATTATGTAAAGTAATCAGAAAACTTTTAGAATGTGTTAGACCTTCTTTCCCCCACCAAAATCCATAGACAAACAGTTGTGTAAACAGTTATGCAACTGTATGCAATTATAGAATGACAAGAGACATAAAACCGGTTCTGGCGAGGGCAGTGTATTCCCAGGTGAATCAGATACATGGCCTAATCAGCTAAACAAGATAACATGTGATTGTACAAGTGTTTCACTTTCATATCAAAAACACTCAAGACTATATCACAGACCAAAACCACATGTCCTAAAATATATTAGCCTTATCACTGCATTCTCCATTTTTGAGATCTCTCTTATATTGGAGTGGAAACCGACAAGACCACACAATGAACGTATAAACCAGAGGTTCTCCAAATGGGTTCCGCGGAGGTATTGCAGGGGTTCCACAGACAGATCTCAAAATGTATTAAAAAAAAACAGTTAACAGATTTTGGCCAAGAAATCCGTAGAACAAGTTTAGAGAGTGTAATACAATGCAATATTATTAATCTACAATTTATACTCTTAACCCTCGGCAACATGGAAGGCTCACAGGGATATTGGTAGCCACAGTACTCCACCAATTAGCACTGTCAGAAACACATTAATCTTTAACTGTAAATACAGGTTTTCATTTTATGGTGTAGATTCGATTGTGAGATAACACAGTAAGTTACATGGAAAGATATGTTGAGAGAATGCAGAGGGAATCAGACAGAAGACCTGACCTGGGTACTGGATGTGGAAATGCACCACATACAAGCAGTGGTGTAAAGCACTTAAGTAAAAATACTTTAAAGTTCTACTTAAGTCGTTTTTTGGGGTATCTGTACTATATTACTTATATTTGACAACTTTTACTTCACTACATTACTAAAGAAAATAATTTACTTTACACCCAAAAGTACTCATTACATTTTGAATGCTTAGCAAGACAGAACATTTTTCCAATTCACACACTTATCCCTGGTCATCCCTACTTCCTTCTGATCTGGCAGACTCACTAAACACAAATACATCCTTTGTACATTATGTCTGAATGTTAGTGTGCACCTGGCTATCCATAAATAAAAAAGAAAAGAAAATGGTGCCGTCTGGTTTGCTTAATATAAGGAATTTTTTATGATTTATACTTTTACTTTTGATACTTAAATATATTTTAGCAGTTGTTTATTTTTGATACTTAAGTATATTTCAAACCAAATACATTTAGACTTTTACTGAAGTAGTACTTTATTGGGTGACTTTCACTTGAGTCATTTTCTATTAAGGCATCTTTACTTTTACTCAAGTATAACAATTGGGGAATTTTTCCACCACTGCATACAGGATTATCACCCAATTGTATTCTTATTTTATTACAATTAATATTAAAATAGTACAACAAGTATGCTGGTAGGCTTGGGTTACCACAAAACCCAGCTCTCAAAAATAAAATATTCTGAAGGGGAAAAACAAAAAACGGACTCAACACATATATACACACACTGCCATCCTCCGTCGCCCTAGGCTCCCTGCCTACAAGCAATCTCACTCCACACTCAGTTTGGCAAACATGGTTCTTCGCATGTGTTCTGTAAATCTGCATGCTGTCCTACACTGTCGGTGAAAGGTTGTGACGCTCCCTGGGTTGGTAGGGTGGCCATGTCCTCCTCAGCCTTTCTCTTCCTTGGGGAAAGGGTCAGTGTGAGATCTTTATCCTGTGGGACAAGTCCTTTAATTTCCTGCAATAGGCTTTGCAGATGTGAAGACAGGCCAGTCATGTACTGTTCATCTTGAAGATGATAGGTGAGGTCTGTTATTTCTTTTAGATAGCCTGCACATTGCTTCTGCAACACCTTCAAGTTCTTCTTAGAGGACCTCTTTGGGATAAAGAACATGGGTTTATCACAGAGGGGTCATTTATTTTATTTTTTTAAGATGTATGTCATTCTTAGGTAGGACAGCATGCATATATATATATATATATATATATACACGCACACACATACCTCGCCAACAAGTGCGTGTGAGCTATGCTCAGAGAGAGAGGGGAACCTGACGCAGTAGACAACCTCTGCCTTCACAGAGCTTGGTTTTTCACTTAGCGCTGCCTTCAGATCTTTGGAGGCCTCCTTTTTAGAGCGCACAGTACTCTCCTCAATCTAGACAGGAAATAACATGCTTGTTAAATGTGTACTGTTATGTACAGCGTTAGCCCTGTAGGTGACAGTCTAAACCATGATATAGTTCTTCATATTTACCTTAAAACCAGGAAAGCGGATAATGTGGGCGATGTTTATTAAAGCCTTGCAGTCCACCTTCTTTGTATTTTGTTTCCGTCTCTTTAAGGCATGGTCTTCAAGCTATGGAAGGTGGCAAAACATTTAATAATAATTGATTGGACTTATATAGCAACTTGAGACACCCGAAGCACTTTACTGTGTAGGGGGACTTCACCTCATCCACCAATTTACACGTAACTGCCAAAATAAAGGAAACACCAAGTGTCTTAATAGGGCTTTGGGCCACCACGAGCCACCAGATCAGCTTCAATGCGCCTTGGCATAGATTCTACAAGTGTATTGGAGGGACGCAACATAATTTGGTGTTTTGTTGGTGGTGGTGAAAAACGGTTTCTCAGGCACCGCTCCAGAATCTTCCCATGTGTTCAATTGGGTTGAGATCTGGTGACAGACAGCCCCTATAATCCTTTGAGACCCCTCTTTCAAAGTTACAGATCTCTTCTTCTAAACATGGTAGCCAAAATAATGGGCAACTGGGTATTTTTATACATGACCCTAAGCATGATGAGATGATAATTAATTAACTCACAAACCACATCTGTGTGGAAGCACCTGCATTCAATATACTTTTTATCCCTCATTTACTCAAGTGTTTCCTTTATTTTGGCAGTTACCTGTATCTCACCCACTACCATTTTGAGCCAGACTGCTCACCACACATTAGCTATCATGGTGGAGAGGCGAGGAGTGATATATATGCCAATTACAAGAATGATAATGGAATGAGGCCTGGTTGGGAATTGGATTTTAGCCAGAGGCTACTCTTGCAATAAGTGCCATGGGATCTTTCTTTAGTGACCACATAGGGTCAGGAAACCCATTTAAAGTCCAATCTATTGTTAGTTAGCCTAGTACACTTCAACATTATCGAAATTAAATGAATGTTGTAAAAGTGTATGGTAGAAAATGACAGCGATCCGTCTTTGAACTTACCGCCTTCTTGTTCATTTTAGCAGCATGTTTCTCTTTAGCTTTTACTTGTCGGTCTTTCCCCTGATGGCATTCATATGTGCTTGTGCCCACAACCTGAAATGGAACTCCATTGAATGGGTGACTTTTTACCTCCCAGCTGATCTTCTTTCCTTCCAAAGGGTGTGCATCTGTCAAAGGACAAGAAACTGATATTACTATTGGGGAAAATAATGTAGGGCAGCAGGTAACCTAGAGGTTAAGCACGTTGGGCCAGTAACCGAAAGGTCGCTGGTTCTACGCCCCGAGCCGACTAGGTGAAAAATATGTCGATGTGCCCTTGAACAAGGCACTTAACCCTAATTGCTCCTGTAAGCCGCTCTGGATAAAAGCGTCTGCTAAATGCAAAAATAAATAAAGTAGCAAAGTTTCTGTATCCAATAACTCCTCTGTGCTTGGAATATAATCCCATATGCTAGCAACTATTAAAAATATTGCCTGTTCCAGCTGGCTGGCTGGGTGTTATTAGATAGGTAATGTTTGGTGTGACACAGATCACTTGACCAACCTTAACTTGTTGATACTTCCTGACTCAGAAGACAACCAATGTCTTATAAACATCCATGTCTAGTTGCAGGGGGTTTGTTTGAATTTAGAAAATAATCGGAAGTCTACAACAGCTCAATACAATGGAGGTGCCAAAGAGGCATTTCTTCAGGTTGTATGTAGCTTGATGATAGCAATCTAAACTCCATATTTGGTGAGTATCTAACATTTTCTCATTATTAAACTTGAAAAGCTGGTGAATGGCAAGTTGAATGGCTGCTTCCTTGGATCCTGAGAGGTGCAGCGGTCTAAGGCACTGCATAGGAGAGGGTTTGGCCGGGGTAGGCAGTCATTGTAAATAAGAATTGGTTCTTAACTGACTTGCCTAGTTAAATAAAAATACATTCTGGGCTTAAAAGGATATTCACCATATCAACAACTCCCGTAAGGCTAGTCCTTGATCATGACTCTCAGTTCCATTAATTTACAGATAAATCATTGGATTAAGGTGTCTTCTGTACGGGGGAGTTTTGTTAAGAGCACGCCGCTCAATCTGAACATTAACATAGCGCTTCCAGTACAGTTTTGGAAGCATAAGGACCTTATCTTTCATATCAGGGAGAAATAATTTCAAAAGCAAAAGGTTAAATTTATACACACCTTGATAAGGTTTGGGTTAGCATTCCCATACGGCCATATCTCCATGTTTCAGCGCATGTTTACGGAAAACAGACAGAAGACAAGAGGCGACCACCTATGCTAATTACAGTGCCTTGCAAAAGTATTCATCTCCCTTAGCATTTTTCCTATTTTGTTGAATTACAACCTGTAATTTAAATAGATTTTTATTTGGATTTCATGTAATGGACATACACAAAATAGTCCAAATTGATTTAGTGAAATGAAAAAATTACTTCTTCTTTAAAAAAAAAAAAAAAGTGGTGTGTGCATATGTATGCACTCCTTTTGCTATCAAACCCCTAAATAAGATCTGGTGCAACCAATTACCTTCAGAAGTCACACAATTAGTTAAATAAAGTCCACCTGTGTGCAATCTAAGTGTCACATGATCTGTCACATGACCTCAGTTTATATACACCTGTTCTGATAGGCCCCAGAGTCTGCAACACCACCAAGCAAGTGCTACCATGAAGACCAAGGAGCTCTACAAACAGGTCAGGGACAAAGTTGTGGAGAAGTAAAGATCAGGGTTGGGTTATAAAAAAATATCCAAAACTTTGAACATCCCAGAGCACCATTAAATATATTATTAAAAAAGGGAAAGAATATGGCACCACAACAAAACTGCCAAGAGAGGGCCACCCACCGCAAGGAGGGCATTAATCAGAGAGGCACCAAAGAGACCAAAGATAACCCTGAAGGAGCTGCAAAGCTCCACAGCGGAGATTGGAGTATCTGTCCATAGGACTATTTTAAGCCGTACACTCCACAGAGCTGGGCTATATGGAAGAGTGGCCAGAAAGGCCATTGATTAAAGAAAAAAATATGCAAACATGTTTGGTGTTCGCCAAAAGGCATGTGGGAGACTCCCCAAACATATGGAAGAAGGTACTCTGGTCAGATGAGACTAAAATTAAGCTTTTTGGCCATCAAGGAAAACTGTCAGGCACAAACCCAACACCTCATCACCCTGAGAACATAATCCCCACAGTGACGCATGGTGGTGGCACTTCATGCTGTGGGGATGTTTTTCCATCGGCAGGGACTGGGAAACTGGTCAGGATTCATGGATGCCGCTAAATACAGGGAAATTCTTGAGGGAAACCTATTTCAGTCTTCCAGAGATTTGAGACTGGGATGGAGGTTCACCTTCCAGCAGGACAATGACCCTAGGCATACTGCTAAAGCAACACTTGAGTGGTTTAAGGGGAAACATTTAAATGTCTTGGAATGGCCTAGTCAAAGCCCAGACCTCAATCCAATTGAGAATCTGTGGTATGTCTTATATTGCTGTACACCAGCAGAACCCATCCAACTTGAAGGAGCTGGATGAGTTTTGCCTTGAAGAATGGGCAAAAATCTCAGTGGCTAGATGTGCCAAGCTTATATCGACATACCCCAAGAGACTTGCAGCTGTAATTGCTGCAAAAGTTGGCACTACAAAGTATAGTTATGCACGCTCAAGTTCTGTTTTTTTGTCTTGTTTGTTTCACCCAAAATTATTTTGCATCTTCAAAGTAGTAGGCATGTTGAGTAAATCAAATGATACAAACTCCCCCCCAAAAAAATCAATTTTAATTCCAGGTTGTAAGGCAACAAAATAGGAAAAATGCCAAGGGGAGGTGAATACTTTCACAAGCCACTGTAGCTATCTAACATGCTCTGAACACTTGTGTGTAAGCGTGACTCGGGAAGTTTAGAGGAAGTGTAGTTTTGTCAACTAGAGGCACCCATAGCTGTACGAATCTGTGCAAAACTGCTACAGTAAGTATATTTCCTATTTGAAGAATTCTTTCTCGCTGATGAGAGGCCATATGTTTTGAAAGCTGTATCGCAAGCGATGATTATTGCCGTTTTCTAACAAATAAACAATTAACAAGTGTCTTTGTGGCTGTGGTAACTAGTGCCAATCTCTATTAGCCCATTACCAAATGGACATGGCTAGAAGGCATCGCGCTTTTGTCAAATTAAGTTGAAATGTTTAGCATTTTAGTTTACCCCTTTCTGAACCTAATTCTCCTAACCTGCTGCGTAACTTCTAACCTGCTATGAAGTCAAATCTGATGTTAATTTGACCAAAACTGGAGCCAGTCTACTCATGACCAATACAATCAGTTTTGCCAGGTCCAGCTAAAATTTCCTGCCCAATGAACTCTGAAAACCTTCCCACAAGCCCTGAAAATTAGCCCCCCCCCCCAAAAAATTTTTTTATCCATGAGACCCTTTTGCCATAACATTATTGAGCGAGTTAAGGAATATTTACAATTTAACTATGTAGGCAATGAAGGAAAATTTGTTTTTCCATCCGAATAATAATTCTTGTAAGTTTAAGAATGTCACAAGAAACTTCCCTTATTAAACTCTCCAGGTCATTTTTCATCAATGGATGTCAATTTAACTTGTTTTGACTGCTATGATTAAACAATAAGGTCCTAGGACATGGTAGATGGACAATATACCACAGCTAAGGGTATATTCTTTGGAAATAGCCCTTAGCCATGGTATATTGGTCATATACCACAAACACCTGAGGAGCCTTATTGCTATTATAAACTGGTTAACAATGTAATTAGAAAAGTAAAAATATGTTTAAAATTGTCATTCCCATAGTACACAGTCTGATATGCCATGGCTTTCAACCAATATGAATTCAGGGCTCAAACTACCCAGTTTCTAATTGTAAATAAATCTAGTTTGTGGATGCGCATAACTATAGATAAATCCAATGGGAGAGTGAGTGATAACTTGGACAGAGGGTCTCAATCTCTGTGCAGGAAACACTTGGAAGAACTTCAAAAAAACAATGTTAGGCTGTTTTCTGGCAATTTTGCCAGATGTTAAGACTACAATCCATTATAAATGGTCTGCGAGATTGACTTACTTCAATAGGCATAGGCTAATGACTCATCTGGGTTTAATTGCAATTCAACTTTGCCATGGTTTACTGAGCTAGATGCAGATGTCCTTCCAGGGGCTATCTCATTTCAGGGAAAAGTCCACAATGAAACTGACATTAAATGTGGACAGATACATTCGTGATAGAGCTGTAACCATGATCACAATTGATAACTCCCAATTTAATTAACTAAACATGGCCATAAATAATTGCATAATAACACAAGGCTCCAACAAAAAAGACGGAGTTATAGGCTATTAATTCCGTTTGCCAGCTCCGGCTAGGCTACACAAGTGGCACAAATTGATTTGCAATGACTCCAGTGATTTCAACATTTATTGTACTGTATCAAATGGTAGGCTACAGTAGCCGAATGGCATTGCAATTAATAGCCTACTTGACGGCCAACAGATCCAAATGTAGCCTATCATTCTCAGCATTCAAAGTAATTTTCATTGTGGACTTTTCTCCCATAACAGAAGCACGCGAGGGAGTTCGATAATTTCACATTTCCACTCGCGCAGCGCTCCAGACCCTAGAACTGAGCATGACTAAACCCTTCGCTTGATATGATTAACCATGAGAAAAGTCGACATTTGAGTGTAGTTTACTTTAAACCACCTTTTAGCGAATTTATCTAAAGAGCTTTGTCGCCGTTATAGTTTTATGGAAAATGAGTGTCATTATGGAGACATTCTTATTAATAGCCTACCAACTGGTTAAAAAAAAATAAAAAAAGTTGTCTTGATGTGCGCGCGCTGTTCTCTCGTTGACTCAGTTGCAGCACTCTCTCAAAGCGCAGCACTCTCTCAAAGCGCACCCCCCCTTGGTATCAACCTGCACATTGCCTGAGTCAACAGCAGCTAGTTACAGATTATATATATATATATATATAAATAAAAGAGATGCCGCGGTGCCAAATAGAAGTAGCTCAAAAACCCGCCACCAATACATTTTCATCCGCGACATCGTTTTCAAAGTAGCCCAATTTGGTAAAAGAACCGCAGACATGGCAACCCTGGTTACAATCTGCTAACTAGCGTTAGCTCATTTTAAGATGTGGAGGAAGTAGTGTGGAGGAAGAGGCAGTCCTTTACTAAATAACCAGACCAAAAGCTACAGACCTAGTTTGCTAGCTATTCCCACAGCATGTCTACATCGTTATTTGTTACTGTATACCCCAGTGGTCTACCTACACCAGCTCAGCATGGCCACAGTGTACTAACTAGCTAACGTTAACGTTTAACCATCTTGATAACGTTAGCCACTTCGCCCCGGGAGTAAGTAGCCTAGTACATCAGACGGTGATAGGCAACTAGCTTACCCTTTCGCCCAAAACGTTTGTCTTTGCGCAAGATTATGTATTTCAACGACGTTGTCTCTTCTTGTTTAGCTATTTCTTTAGTTATTTGGTCTTCACTATCAAACTCGCTTATTTGCAATGTTGCTGCCATTTTGAAAATGACGGGGCTGTCACTGCCTCATCTGATTGGTTGGATGATGGTGCTTCCTGCTTTGCAAATACTTGGCCGAATAAAGCAAGTCAGCGTGTTCTTTGATTTGATAACACCAAAAATGTTTCCTCATATTATTTGGGGATTTATCGTTTGATACATGGACAGTGAAAAGAAGACAACTATTCCAGTTTAGTTTTTTGTTTTTGTATAGGCTTCTCCTGCACAGCAGGTGGTGCTATACCTATTGTTGACAGTGGACATGCAGCAGGCAAGAAATTCCCGAAGAAGATTGTTTACACTCCTTATATTGTTCCCCTACCAAACACCATCCAGTGTGGACTTTCATGATCAACTATCGACTAGACTAGCCAGTTATCTAGATACATTGTAGCTGGTGTAGTTAAAAATAATGGAAGATAGAAGCCTTCCTCGTATTGTGGTCATTGCACTGTCTGTGCTGATCTACATTTCTGCTTTAGCAATTAATGCTATGGCAGGCGCTGGAAAGGGTGAGTCTTATCTAACTTAGCTAACGCTAATTCATGTGAACGCAGTGTTGTGTAACTTGCTATGTTTTAACTGTGTAGCGCTTCCTATATGGCTGTTCATACTAAACTGTAGGACAGGAAATAACATTTTGTTGGCAGCATAGCTGCACATTATTCTATTCTTAAGTAGAAGCATTAAGAGTTCCTAGCTTTATGTTTAGCAAGGGACATGCAGAACCCACCCTATTACACAAAGTCAATGACAACCTTGTCCTCAGGGGAGGAAGTCTGGTGCTTGAGACTACATAACTGACTGATGCAACACTGTAGTTTTCCCAACAGTTATGCTGTACTTGTTTTGCAATCTCCTCTCTTCTAGGACCATTCCATTCGAGTACAGGGAACATTTCCAAGAAGTATGAAACCGACATAACTCCGGCTGGATGGACCTTTTCTATCTGGGGGCTCATCTACACCTGGCTGTCTCTCATGCTCATCTATGTCATCTCCTTCCTCTACAGAGGGTACAGACACAATTATTCACCTACCTATATCAGTCAATCAATCACTAGCTCAACCATGCAGCCATCTATCTTTTAGGCTACTATTCTATAGTATTCTATTATTTTAGGACACCATCCTTCTGCTGTAGTATCAACACCTAGACAGTGAAATGCAGTAATTCATGTATTAGATGTATAGTTATGTAGGTATTGCAGCACAACCGTCCGTCATTGGGAGTCCCATAGGGCGGTGCACAATTGGCCCAGCGCCGTCATTGTAGATAAGAATTTGTTCTTAACTGACTTGTCTAGGTAAATAAAGCTTACATTTAAATAAAACATTTTTTAAAAGCTACAGTAGAATGTTTGTTCTGATACCAACTTTATTTTCAATTCCTCAGGAGCTGGACCCTCTCTGTACTGCCATATGGTTTCTACGTGTCCTGGATAGTCAACATGGCCTTCAACATGACCTGGCTTGTCCTATGGGTTCAAGAGTGCGTAACAGTCTTTTAACACCTAAACCAATGAGTTCCTGTTGCCTGACTAACCTGATTTAAGTGGATGGGTGGAAGCAAAATACAGCATCTCCACTTCCACCATGGCTAGACCAGCCCCGCGCCAATGTTCGCGTGATCATTTTGCCTGTCTCCAACAGGCGCAATCATTACATGTAGGTTAAAATATCAAAATCAATATATTTATTTCCAGGCAGATTGAAACATGCATGTTGCTAGCTCATTTGTTTTGGGAGATTAACATGGGGTTGTTTAACCTGACATGCATATGGTCCTCTTTACAGCTGGTTCTTTGTAGAATTTTTACCCAGATTCATACAAAATTATGTTTCTACTCAGACGATTAATCCACAGATAAAAAGGGAAACTTAGTTCGTTTTTCTTAGTTATCTCTGATGAATCACTCCTCGTTTGTCTTTGTCATCCACGTGGGTTTGTATCTTCCTGATAACCAATAAGGAGGGCATTTGCAGCCCGTCGAGCATCTTAAATAGAACCAAGTTATAATTACCACCTGGCTACGCTACACGGACACTGTGAAAAGTTTGGTTGAAATTATTGAATACCATCCGTGTAAATTTATTTTGTAATACTCGCACACGTAATGTGGACGGTGTATGCAAGGTGTTACTATAACCATACCACACCTACCCATACTGTGGGCCTCTGCCTGTCTGTAGAGAACATTGAGAGAAGTTGAACCACATAGGCCTAGCGTTCCCCCCTTAACTTCTTTGCTTTACAATTAAAATAGAAATACATAATGTATGAATACAATGTTACTACACAAGGTATATATAATTGGACCCATTGAGATTCATTGTATTTTTGTGGGTCTCTATCATGCTATGATAATAACCAGGCCTATAGATTGTAGGACAGGAATTCTGTATACCTCTGGCCCTTCTTTGGACACTGTGTTAACTAACCCCCAGACGAGCTTCAATGCCATACAACTCTCCTTCCGTGGCCTCCAACTGCTCTTAAATGCAAGTAAAACTAAATGCATGCTCTTCAACTGATCGCTGCGCGCGCCTGCCCGCCCGTCCGTCCAGCATCACTACTCTGGACGGTTCTGACTTAGAATATGTGGACAACTACAAATACCTAGGTGTCTGGTTAGACTGTAAACTCTCCTTCCAGACTCACATTAAGCATCTCCAATCCAAAATTAAATCTAGAATTGGCTTCCTATTTCGCAACAAAGCATCCTTCACTCATGCTGCCAAACATACCCTCGTAACACTGACTATCCTACCGATCCTCGACTTCGGCAATGTCATTTATAAAATAGCCTCCAACACTCTACTCAACAAATTGGATGCAGTCTATCACAGTGCCATCCGTTTTGTCACCAAAACCCCATATACTACCCACCACTCTCGTTGGCTGGCCCTCGCTTCATACTCGAAGCCAAACCCACTGGCTCCAGGTCATCTACAAGTCTCTGCTAGGTAAAGCCCCGCCTTATCTCAGCTCACTGGTCACCATAGCAGCACCCCCCCCCCCCTTCCCCCCCCCCCCCCCCCCCCCCGTAGCATGCGCTCCAGCAGGTATATCTCACTGGTCACCCCCAAAGCCAATTCTTCCTTTGGCCACCTTACCTTCCAGTTCTCTGCTGCCAATGACTGGAACGAACTGCAAAAATCACTGAAGCTGGAGACTCATATCTCCCTCACTAGCTTTAAGCACCAGCTGCCAGAGCAGCTCACAGATCACTGCACCTGTACATAGCCCATCCAACTACCTCATCCCCATACTGTATTTATTTATTTATTTATCTTGCTCCTTTGCACCCCAGTATCTCTACTTGCACATTCATCTTCTGCACATCTACCATTCCAGTGTTTTAATTGCTATATTGTAATTACTTTGCCACCATGGCCTATTTATTGCCACACCTCCCTTATCCTACCTCATTTGCACATACTGTATATAGACTTTTTCTACTGTATTATTGACTGTATGTTTGTTTATTCCATGTGTAACTCTGTTGTATGTGTCGAACTGCTTTGCTTTGTCTTGGCCAGGTCGCAGTTGTAAATGAGAACTTGTTCTCAGCTAGCCTACCTGGTTAAATAAAGGTGAGGGGAAAAAAATGTTTTGCTCAAAACACCAAGGTAACTTGTGGATCAATGAGAGTTGTCTTTTGTTTTACTGTTCCGCACAGGCAGATGACTGCTGCGTTGATTGTACTGGGGATCATTGCTGTCACCAACTACGCTATGATCTTTTTCTCCTGCTATGGGCTGAGTGTTTACGGAGCCTGGCTCAGCCAGAACCACCCTAATGATCTTTGGTGCATCCGGGTGCTGGTGAGTTTAATTTGTGGCTTAATTTAGTTAGTTGTTCGACTCACACCATCCTCATGATTGTAGCATGGTCACAGATGTGCTTTAGCCAACTCCAGTCGGAGTATTGTTTTTCATTGGATTCACTCATCCCATTTAGTTTTATGGTGACACTTACAGTTGTTAGGTTCTAAATAACAGGGTAAAAATGGACAGACAACTATAAAAGCTAAAACCAAGTTTATTCACCCAATGGGTCAGACAGCTAAACACACAAAGACATGTTCCCACCAGCGTGTGTGTGTGTACAGTTGAAGTCGGACGTTTACATACACTTAGGTTGGAGTAATTTAAAACTCGTTTTGCAACCACTCCACAAATTCCTTGTTAACTAACTATAGTTTTGGCAAGTCAGTTAGGACATCTACTTTGTGCATGACACAAGTCATTTTCCAACAATTGTTTACAGACAGATTATTTCACTTATAATTCACTGTATCACAATTCCATTAGGTCAGAAGTTTACATACACTAAGTTGACTGCCTTTAAACAGCTTGGAAAATTCCATAAAATGATGTCATGGCCTTAGAAGCTTCTGATAGGCTAAATGACATAATTTGAGTCAATTGGAGGTGTACCTGTGGATGTATTTCAAGGCCTACCATCAAACTTAGTGCCTCTTTGCTTGACATCATGGGAAAATCAAAAGAAATCAGCCAAGACCTCAGAAAAAGAATTGGAGACCACAAGTATGGTTCATCCTTAGGAGCAATTTCCAAATGCCTGAAGGTACCACGTTCATCTGTACAAACAATAGTACGCAAGTATTAACACCATGGAACCACGCAGCCGTCATACCGCTCAGGAAGGGGACGCGTTCTGTCTCCTAGAGATGAACGTACTTTGGTGCGAAAAGTGCAAATCAATCACAGAACAACAGCAAAGGACCTTGTGAAGATGTTGGAGGAAATGGGTACAAAAGTATCTACATCCACAGTAAAACAAGTCCTATATCGACATAACCTGAAAGGCCACTCAGCAAGGAAGAAGCCACTGCTCCAAAACCGCCATAAAAAAAAGCCAGACTACGGTTTGCAACTGCACATGGGGACAAAGATTGTACTTTTTGGAGAAATGTCCTCTGGTCTGATGAAACAAAAATAGAACTGTTTGGCCATAATGACCATTGTTATGTTAGGAGGAAAAAGGGGGATGCTTGCAAGCCGAAGAGTACCATCCCAACCGTGAAGCACGAGGGTGGCAGCATCATGTTATGGAGGTGCTTTCTTGCAGGAGGGACTGGTGTATTTCACAAAATCGATGGCATCATGAGGTAGGGAAATTATGTGGATATATTGAAGCAACATCAGTCAGGAAGTTAAAGCTTGGTCGCAAATGGGTCTTCCAAATGGACAATGACCCCAAGCATACTTCCAAAGTTGTGGCAAAATGGCTTAAGGACAGCAAAGTCAAGGTATTGGAGTGGCCATCACAAAGCCCTGACCTCAATCCCATAGACAATTTGTGGGCAGAACTGAAAAAGCGTGTGCGAGCAAGGAGGCCTACAAACCTGACTCAGTTACACCAGCTCTGTCAGGAGGTATGGGCCAAAATTCACCCAACTTATTGTCTGAAGCTTGTGGAAAGTTACCTGAAACATTTGACCCAAGTTAAACAATTTAAAGGTCAAATGCTAATTGAGACTTCTGACCCACTGGGTATGTGAAAGAAACAAAAGCTGAAATAAATCATTTTCTCTACTATTATTCTGACATTTCACATTCTTAAAATAAAGTGGTGATCCTAGCTGACCTAAGACATGGGAATTTTTAGTAGGATTAAATGTCAGGAATTGTGAAAAACTGAGTTTAAATATATTTGGTTAAGATGTATGTAATCTTCCGACTTCAACTGTATGTATGTGTAACAGTATAACTTTACGTCCGTCCCCTCGCGAACCAGGGACCCTCTGCACACATCAACAACAGTCACCCACGAAGCATCGTTACCCATCGCTCCACAAAGGCTGCGGCCCTTGCAGAGCAAGGGGAACCACTACTTCAAGGTCTCAGAGCAAGTGACGTCACCGATTGAAAGGCTATTAGCCCGCACCACCGCTAACTAGCTAGCCATTTCACATCCGTTACATATGTATCCACCCACCCCAATTTGGGTTAAGTCTCCTCCTTCCCTCTAAACATTAACTTCCTGCCTAGCAATAAAGATGTAAGTGATGCGGGTAATAAACTGTTCCTTCTCCCTTAATGTGACCTGTCCTCGGCCCCCATTCCTCACTAATCCACAGCTCTCCACCCTTATCAGTGACCGCAACCATATACATTCCTCCTACAGATAACCATTAACTTCTGGTGTAGAAACCAGACTGTGGCCCTTCTCCTTTCCATAGGATACCTTATGATTAAAAATATTTCAAGTTTAGAAGTCAGAACTCATCACAGTGCCTTCGAAGTATTCACACCCCTTGATTTTTTTCTACATTTTGTCATGTTACAGCCTGAAATTTAAAATGAATTAAATTGAGATTTTTGTCACTGGCCTACACACTACCCCATAATGTAAAAGTGGAATTATATTTTTAGAAATTATTACAAATTAATTAAAAATGAAAAGCTAAAATTAGTCATTACGTATTCAAACCCTGTGTTATAACAAGCCTAATTAAGTTCAGGAGTACAACTTTGCTTAACAAGTCACATAATAAATAGCAAGGACTCACTCTGTGTGCAATAATAGTGTTTAACATTAAAAAAAATAATGACCTCATCTATGCACCCCACACATACGGTACAATTATCTGTAAGGTCGAGCAGGGAATTTCAAACACAGATTCAACCACAAAGACCAGGGAGGTTTTCCAATGCCTCGCAAAAAAGGTCACCTATTGGTAGAAACGTTAAATCGAGAAAAAAAAGGCAGACATTGAACATCCCTTAGTATGGTGAAGTTATTAATTACACTTTGGATGGTATATCAATACACCCAATCACTATAAAGATACAGGCGTCCTTCCTAACTCAATTGCCGGAGAGGAAGGAAACCACTCTGGGATTTCACCATGATGCCAATGGTGACTAAAACAGTTACAGAGTTTAATGGCTGTGTTAGGACAAAACTGAGAATGGATCAACAATATTGTAGTTACACCACAATACTAACCTAATTGACAGAGTGAATAGAAGGAAGCCTTTACAGAATAAACATATTCCAAAACATGCATCCTATTTGCAACTAGGCACTAAAGTAATGCTGCAAAAAATGTGGCAAAGCAATTAACTTTTTGTTCTGAATACAAAGTGTTATGTTTGGGGCTGTCACGTTCCTGACCTTGTTTTCTTTTTGTATAGTTGTGTTTAGTGGGTCAGGACGTGAGCTGGGTGGGCAGTCTGTGTTGTTTGTTCTATGTTAAGTGTCAGTGTTAATTGACCTTGTATGGCTCTCAATCAGAGGCAGGTGGTTGACGTTTTCCTCTGATTGAGAACCATATATAGGTAGGTTGTTTCACATTGTTTGTTGTGGGTGGTTGTCTTCCGTGTCTGTGTATGTTGCACCACACGGGACTGTTTCGTTTTGTCGTTAGTGTATGTAGTCTGTTCCTGTTCGTGCGTTCTTCGTATATTGTAAGTTCTCAAGTCCAGGTCTGTCTACATCGTTTATTTGTTTTGTAGTTTGTTGAAGTGTTTTCGTGTTTCGTCTTTACTTTAATAAACATCATTATGTCCACATTCCACGCTGCGCTTTGGTCCAATCCCTACTCCTCCTCTTCAGACGAAGAGGAGGAGAATGACCGTTACAGAACCACCCACCAAACAAGGATCAAGCAGCGTGAGAGGAACCAGCAGCAGCGGCCAAAAAAACAGGACTTGTGAACTTGGGAGGAAATATTGGACGGAAAAGGACCCTGGGCTCAGACAGGGGAATATCGCCGCTCTTTTGAAGAGAGGGAGGCAGCTAAAGCCCAGGAGCGGTGGTATGAGGAGGCAGCAAGGAGACGTGGCTGGAAACCCGAAAAGAAACCCCAAAAATTTCTTGGGGGGGGGCTAAAAGGGAGTGTGGCGAAGTCAGGTAGGAGACCTGCGCCTACTCCCTGTACTTACCGTGGAGAGCGAGAGTACGGGCAGACACCGTGTTACGCAGTAGAGCGCATGGTGTCTCCTGTACGTGTGCATAGCCCGGTGCGGTACATACCAGCTCCTCGTATCGGCCGGGCCAGATTGAGGATTGAGCCGGATGTCATGAAGCCGGCCCAACGCATCTGGCCACCAGTGCGTCTCCTCGGGCCGGCTTACATGGCACCAGCCTTACGCAGGGTGTCCCCGGTTCGCCTACATAGCCCGGTGCGGGTTATTCCACCTCCCCGCACTGGTCGGGCGACGGGGAGCATACAACCAGGTAAGGTTGGGCAGGCTCAGTGCTCAAGGGAGCCAGTACGCCTGCACGGTCCGGTATATCCGGCGCCACCTTCCCGCCCCAGCCCAGTACCATCAGTGCCTACACCACGCACTAGGCTTCCTGTGCGTCTCCAGAGCCCTGTTCCTCCTCCACGCACTCTCCCTGTGGTGCATGTCTCCAGCCCAGTACCACCAGTTCCGGCACCACGCACCAAGCCTCCTGTGCGTCTCCAGAGCCCTGTACGCACTGTTCCTTCTCCCCGTACTCGCCCTGATGTGCGTGCCCTCAGCCCGGTACCACCAGTGCCGGTACCACGCACCAGGCCTACAGTGCGTCTCAGCCGGCCAGAGTCTGCCGTCTGCCCAGCGGCGCCTGAACTGCCCGTCTGCCCAACGCCGTCTGAACTGCCCGTCTGCCCAACGGCGCCTTAACTGCCCGTCTGCCCAACGCCGTCTGAACTGTCCGTCTGCCAAGCGCCGCATGAACTGCCCGTCTGTACTGAGCCTGCAAAGCTGCCCGTCTGCCATCAGCCTTCAGAGCCGCCCGTCTGCCATCAGCCTTCAGAGCCGTCCGCCAGACAGGAGCCGCTAGAGCCTTCCGCCAGACAGGAGCCGCTAGAGCCTTCCGCCAGACAGGAGCAGCCAGAGCCTTCCGCCAGACAGGAGCAGCCAGAGCCTTCCGCCAGACAGGAGCAGCCAGAGCCTTCCGCCAGACAGGAGCAGCCAGAGCCTTCCGCCAGACAGGAGCAGCCAGAGCCGTCTGCCAGCCATGACCAGCCAGAGCCGTCCGCCAGCCATGACCAGCCAGAGCCGTCCGCCAGCCATGACCAGCCAGAGCCGTCCGCCAGCCATGACCAGCCAGAGCCGTCAGCCAGCCATGACCATGGCACCAGCTTTACGCAGGCTGTCCCCGGTTCGCCTACATAGCCCGGTGCGGGTTATTCCACCTCCCCGCACTGGTCGGGCGACGGGGAGCATACAACCAGGGCCTCCCGGGTGGCGCAGTGGTCTAGGGCACTGCATCGCAGTGCTAGCTGCGCCACCAGAGTCTCTGGGTTCGCGCCCAGGCTGGGCTGGGTTCGCGCCCAGGCTCTGTCGCAGCCGGCCGCAACCGGGAGGTCCGTGGGGCGACGCACAATTGGCATAGCGTCGTCCGGGTTAGGGAGGGTTTGGCCGGTAGGGATATCCTTGTCTCAGTATGTAATATGTAATAAAATGTATGCACTCTACTGTAAGTCGCTCTGGATAAGAGCGTCTGCTAAATGACTAAAATGTAAATGTAAATGACCAGCAAGAGCCGTCAACCAGCCATGACCAGCCAGAGCTGCCCCTCAGTCCGGAGCTGCCGTCCCTCAGTCCGGAGCTGCCGTCCCTCAGTCCGGAGCTGCCGTCCCTCAGTCCGGAGCTGCCGTCCCTCAGTCCGGAGCTGCCGTCCCTCAGTCCGGAGCTGCCGTCCCTCAGTCCGGAGCTGTCCCTTATTTTAGGTGGGTTTATTTGAAGGGTGGTCATTGGGAGGGGGATACAGAAGCGGGGAGTGACTATGGTGGTGTGGGGACAGCGTCCGGAGCCGGAGCCGCCACCGTGGACAGATGCCCACCCAAACCCTCCCCTTGAGGTTGAGTTTTGCGGCTGGAGTCCGCATCTTGGGGGGGGTAATGTCACGTTCCTGACCTTGTTTTCTTTTTGTATAGTTGTGTTTAGTGGGTCAGGACGTGAGCTGGGTGGGCAGTCTGTGTTGTTTGTTCTATGTTAAGTGTCAGTGTTAATTGACCTTGTATGGCTCTCAATCAGATGCAGGTGGTTGACGTTTTCCTCTGATTGAGAACCATATATAGGTAGGTTGTTTCACATTGTTTGTTGTGGGTGGTTGTCTTCCGTGTCTGTGTATGTTGCACCACACGGGACTGTTTCGTTTTGTCGTTAGTGTATGTAGTCTGTTCCTGTTCGTGCGTTCTTCGTATATTGTAAGTTCTCAAGTCCAGGTCTGTCTACATCGTTTATTTGTTTTGTAGTTTGTTGAAGTGTTTTCGTGTTTCGTCTTTACTTTAATAAACATCATTATGTCCACATTCCACGCTGCGCTTTGGTCCAATCCCTACTCCTCCTCTTCAGACGAAGAGGAGGAGAATGACCGTTACAGGGGCAAATCCAATTCAACACATTACTGAGTACCACTCTCTATTTTCAAGCATAGTGGTGGCTGCATCATGCTATGTTTGTAATTGTTACGGACTGGGGAGTCCGGATAGAAAGTAAACGGATTGGAGCTAAGCACAGGCAAAATCCTAGAGGAAAACCTGGTTCAGTCTGCTTTCCACCAGACACTGGGAGATGAATCTTTCAGCAGGACAATAACCTAAAACACAAGGCCAAATCTACACTGGAGTTGATATCCAAGAACACGGTGAATGTTCCTATGTGGCTGAGTTAGATTTTCAAGCGGATTTAAGTTAAAACTATGGCAATACCTGAAAATACCAATTTGACAGCTTGAAGAATTTTGAAAATAATAATGGGCAAATGTTGCACAATCCAGGTGTGGAAAGCTTATAAAGACTCACAACTGTAATCGCTGCCAAAGGTGATTCTAACTTGTATTGACCCAGGTGTGAGATTTCATTTGCAATACATTTGCAAACATTTCTAAAAACATGTCTTTACTTTGGCATTATGTGGTATTGTGTGTAGTAGGTTGAGGAAAAAGAAAACAATTGAATTCAGGCTGTAACACAACAAAATGTGGAATAAGTCAAGGGGTATGAATACTTTCATATCCCTTGAGATTAGTTTGCTAAAGCACATAGCTCTGGCCATCCTACTGCATTTTACTTTACATAATCATTCTATTGTAATGTATTTTCTCTAACCATCTTAGGTAATCCACTTTTTCAGTTGCTCTATCCCTTCCTTTGTCCTCTTATGAGGAATTCTACAGTCGTATACTACAAGTAACATTTTCTTAAATCTTAGGTGCAGAATGGCATTGCCCTGTATACCACATGGACAACCATCGCCACTCTGATCAACTTCACCCTGGTGTTGGACCTCTCTGGAGTGGCAAAGAGCACTGCAGCCACCGTGTCTCTCTGTATTCTACTGGTGGAGGTGATCGGATGGTAAGCACAGTTTAACAAAGTCTGTCTTATGAGAATCAGGCTCATCGTCTTTTGATTACATTTTTGGGCATGTGATCCAATCTCACTCGATGCATATGTTTTATTTGTTAATTATATAGACGTTACCAATGTAAATTAGACTCTCAGCACATTTGTGCACACAGCCACACACTTTCAATGTAATCGTAATGTGTTTATTGTAGGTTTGGTATTGAGAACTTCCTGCTGGATCAGCATGTGAGGTACATCCTGACTATTTACCCTGTGGTAATAATTGCTCTGGTTGGGAATGTGTTCAAGCACTACGACCCTGCAGCACCAAGCGCAAACGCTATCTTCATGGGTGAGTAGGTCTCATCTCTCAGACTAGATATCTATTACCAAGTACAACATCAACCCTTTCCTCCTAAACCTGAAAACATATTGTAGATCTGAAGGGATTGGATGGGTGTAAGCAATAGCTCCACGAGTCATGTGATAGGCTAAATGGAGTTCCCACCATATTGTTTAGACCTAACAGATTCTTTCAGATCTACAAGAAATGTCTAGCTTCGTTTTGGACTGGGCTCAAATCTCTTCATGTGAAACACTTAAACGTTTTAGAACCTCCCTCTCTATTCTCCGTAAATCATATTAGAAACTAATATACATGTTAAAGATAAATAGGATAATTTACTCTGTCTTCTATCACTTCCAGTTGTACTCTTGGTGGTTTCCTGTGTGCTCCTGGTGGTGCGAGTCACCTTGGTGTTCAGGAGAAATCGGAACCAGCCCCTGTACGCTGGCATGAGCCTGGAGGCTCTGATCTCGCCCAGCAGCCTGAACAAGAAGCAGAATAAGATATTCATGTAGAAGACTGGTACACACCACAATACCATCTTTTCACAAAGTGTCAAACCTTAATAAACTATAACATAACACATCTGCCTATATTAAACCATACACATTCATTATTCAGTTTGGACAAGAAGCAGATGGAAGATATTCATGTAGAATACTGGTAGTCTTCTACATAGTACAATCTGTATACGATACAAAGTGTCAAAGCCTATGCTGCCTATAAAACATATAATCATGTATTACGCACACTCAGTATTCAAGTATTAAAATACCTGTATTCATCCAATCATAACACTCCACTACACTGTAATGCATAACACTTTCGATGTTTATAATACATGTAATAAGAAATGTTTGTACACTAATCAATGCACTGAATAATCATATAATTCCAGTATAAATAACACTTTTTTTTACTTGATTCTTACTATTTTGTATTGATCTGATATATAAAAACATATTTTGCCTATCCTGTATTGATAATGATATTTTCACTTGATGAAACTATTAGTCTACACACTGAGTATGAGTAGAAAGATGGAATGCTAAAATAACATGGGATGTTAGTGTTTTATTATATGGTTTATGTGGGGCTAGGACATTTTTTTCCTATGATTACATACAGTTGAAGTCGGAAGTTTACATACACCTTAGCCAAATACATTTAAACTCCGTTTTTCACAATTCCTGACATTTAATCCTAGTAAAAATTCCTTGTCTTAGGTCAGTTAGCATCACCACTTTATTTTAAGAATGAAATGTCAGAATAATAGTAGAGTGATTTATTTCAGCTTTTATTTCTTTCATCACATTCCCAGTGGGTCAGAAGTTTACATACACTCAATTAGTATTTGGTAGCATTGCTTTTAAATTGTTTAACTTGGGTCAAACGTGTCGGGTAGCCTTCCACAAGCTTCCAACAAGTTGGGTGAATTTTGGCCCATACCTCCTGACAGAGTTGGTGTAACTTAGTCAGGTTTGTAGGCCTCCTTGCTCATACACGCTTTTTCAGTTCTGCCCACAAATTGTCTATGGGATTGAGGTCAGGGCTTTGGGATGGCCACTCCAATACCTTGACTTTGTTGTCCTTAAGCCATTTTGCCACAACTTTGGAAGTATGCTTGGGGTCATTGTCCATTTGGAAGACCCATTTGCGACCAAGCTTTAACTTCCTGACTGATGTCTTGAGATTTTGCTTCAATATATCCACAATTTTCCATCCTCATAATGCCATCTATTTTGTGAAGTGCACCAGTCCCTCCTGCAGCAAAGCACCCCCACAACATGATGCTGCCACCCCCGTGCTTCACGGTTGGGATGGTGTTCTTCGGCTTCCAAGCCTCCCCCTTTTTCCTCCAAACATAACAATAGTCATTATGGCCAAACAGTTCTAATTTTGTTTCATCAGACCAGAGGACATTTCTCCAAAAAGCACTATCTTTGTCCCCATGTGCAGTTGCAAACCGTAGTCTAGCTTTTTTTATGGCGGTTTTGGAGCAGTGGCTTCTTCCTTGCTGAGCGGCCTTTCAGGTTATGTCGATATAGGAGTTTTTTTGCTGTGGATATAGATACTTTTGTACCTGTTTCCTCCAGCAGCTTCACAAGGTCCTTTGCTGTTGTTCTGGGATTGATTTGCACTTTTCGCACCAAAGTATGTTAATCTCTAGGAGACAGAACGTGTCTCCTTCCTGAGCGGTATGACGGCTGCGTGGTCCCATGGTGTTAATACTTGCGTACTATTGTTTGTACAGATGAATGTGGTACCTTCAGGCATTTGGAAATTGTGTTTGGTGTTTGGGTGATTTCTTTTGATTTCCCCATGATGTCAAGCAAAGAGGCACTGAGTTTGAAGGTAGGCCTTGAAATACATCCACAGGTACACCTCCAATTGACTCGAATTATGTCAATTAGCCTATCAGAAGCTTCTAAAGCCATGACATCATCTGGCATTTTCCAAGCTGTTTAAAAGGCACAGTCAACTTAGTGTATGTAAACTTCTGGTCCACTGGAATTATGATACAGTGAATAATAAGTGAAATATTCTGTCTGTAAATAATTGTTGAAAAAATTACTTGTGTCATGCACAAGGTAGATGTCCTAACCGACTTGCCAAAACTATAGTTTGTTAACAAGGAATTTGTGGAGTGGTTGAAAAACTAGTTTTAATGACTCCAACCTAAGTGTATGTAAACTTACGACTTCAACTGTACATCTTTATCAGATAATGACACAGGGCTCTTTGAATGGTGAGGCTGAAACAACCGACTACAGACAAAAGTCGAGGAGAGAAGTCGGTGGGAGGTGCATCTGCGACAGGCGAAAGTCAGACACTGATGTGGTTTTCCAACAGCAAGGCTCAGTGCAACATGGCAGTGTTGCAGTTGTTTATTCAAGTTTTTCTTTGTAATGTCGACAAACTCTTCAATCCCCATATCACACACTGCCATACTAAAATATGTGTTCAATATACAGTCAATGAGACAGCCTCAAATAACACATGCATTTGTATGTATCTGTAACAGTATAACTTTAGTACGTCCCCTCGCCGACCTCGGGCGCGAACCAGGGACCCTCTGCACACATCAACAACAGTCACCCACGAAGCGTCGTTACCCATCGCTCCACAAAAGCCGCGGCCCTTGCAGAGCAAGGGGAAACACTACTTCTAGGTTTCAGAGCAAGTGACGCAACTGATTGAAACGCTATTAGCGCGTACCCGCTAACTAGCTAGCCATTTCACATCCGTTACATATCCACTACACATGAATCTCTGCAACATTTGTTTCAGTCATGTCTTTGGTTACGTTTGGGTGTCAAATGATTGGTTGACAATAGAGCCTCCCACAACTCAGTCAATGGCTGCAGGATGAAGTTGATGCAGTTGACATGTAGGTGGAAGTCGAGACAATTTCTATCCCCATAATGCAACACATTTTGAAAGGAGGTGACTGACTTGACAAAAGTGAACCGTTCAAACGTGCCCACAGTCAGATATAAGTCAAATTGGAAATTCTCTTGTAGTGTGAAATGAGCTGCAGAAAATAATACATATATGCCACATGATTAAATAGAAAACACAGTAATATTGGGCGTGTTAGAGCGGATGACTTTTGTCAATTTGGTGACAATCAGTGGTCAAAGAGTGTTATGTGGATAAAAATTGTCCGACTTGCGCCTACATGAAGACTGCATGAAATTGACAAAAACCATGTGATCAAAGGTCATTCAGTTTTGACTGCAGTGGACTGCAAATTTCTGCAGTTGCTCTTCACCAATTTCATCCTGCAGCCATCACCTGCGTTGTGAGAAGCTGGATTGCCAACCAATCATTAGGGTGTTTTGTTTGACCCAAGCGAACTTTACCAAAGATTCAATCAGGAACCAAGGGGATATGTACAATTGAATGTAATATTTGAGGCTCTCTCTCACCAACTGATACTACAATATACACCGGTGGAGGCTGCTGAGGGGAGGACGGCTCATAATAATGGCCGGAATGGAGTATAATGGAGTGAATGTAATGGTATCAAACATGGTTTTCATGTGTTTGTTACCATTACATTCACTCCATTATACTCCATTCCAGCCATTATTATGAGCCGTCCTGCCCTCAGCAGTCTCCATTGATATACACACATATATTTTCAGTTTGTGAGTGTGTGATATGGGGGTTGGAGACTTGTTTATTTCGACATTATAAAGAATATATTTTATAAACAATGGCAACACTGCCATGTTGCACTGAGCCTTGCTGTTGGAAAACCATCTCCCCGACTTCACACCTTGGATTTCGTCTACAGGCACATCTTCTCGGACTGCTTTCACCTTACTACTCCATCGAGAACGTTCTTTATAGCGCGTGAACTTTATTAAGTTCTGCAGTGCAGTCATGTATCCTACATGTTACCTAACACACGTCCTCTTCATGTAGAAGCAGCGCAATCCTGTTCGCGGTTTTATCTTGTATCGTTTCTTATTTAATGAATTATATTGCAACATTTGGTGTTTCAGTCGAATGGTGCTCTGTAATAAGGCCATATAATGTTGCCAAACAGGTAAGATTTGTATTGCACCTGTCTACAAGAAAGTATGATAATACAGCTTTCTTATATTCGTACATGTACGGTAGTCGGGTTAAAGGTTGATGCAAAATCGGCACGCCCCCCTGCTCAGATGCCAAGCGTATTCTTCAATACAGGAAAAATACCGATACTTTGTATTTTTGCAAATTACATTAAAGCAGCTTTTCACGATGCGTTGAGTATTTAAAGTTGGATGTAACAGGTGCATAACTTTTTATTTTCGATAGTTTGTAAGCTACGCATAATGCTTCAACACAATTTTGTGTACAGTTTTCGCATTTTGCAGATTCAGGTTTTGTGGTTGTCTGCTTGGTCCTTATACTTTAGTGAGTGGCCGACTGAGACTGGACACGGTAGATAGAGTATTTAATAGCCTGGTTGGCCTTTTAAGTGACTGAATTCTGGACCTTATCCAGAATGTGTTATGATTTAAATATGGACACTTATGCGCTGCGCAATTTCAAGTGGGCGTTTGTTGACAGTGCGTGTTGGTGGTGCGCGCATTGTGAACGCGAGGAGCCGTGGGATACATGCAGTGAAGAACTGAAAAGTATTCAAAATTAGGTCTGAATTTAGTTGATAATGGACCGAATTTGAACTGGACCATTGGCTAGCTACATGGTTTCCAATTCTGGATAAAAGGCTGCCTGCCAATTGCGTCAAGTGACAGCTCCACTTCTAAGAACTTCACCTTTGTAGTGACTATTATCACATTCCAAATGCATTGATCTTTAAGAACTGGATCCAGTTGTCCAATTTCAACCACACCATTCAGCTGTCACAACGTGTCAACAATATTATGTTAGAAACTGCAATAGGCTGCTAAAATGTAACTATTTTTAGACAGCTGAAATATGTTGTTGATGGCTGGTGACATATTACATTTTTTTTCAACAGGAGGTTCTCGGAAAAAGAAAATCCATATCATCATCCCCTGTACAGTAAAGGACGACCTATATAGGCAAAGTCAAAATGTCCCTCCAGGCAAAACAAGTCAGAGTCCTGGTCCTCAACGATATGGAACAGCTGGGAAGGACACTCTTCCGCCTGGACCAAGGTACCTGGACATTATTTCCATTTTTATGCATGCCTTAGGCTACCATGGTATTGATTAATTGAGAATGAGAATAACGTGACAGTTAAGGTGGTATTTAAACATGAGACGTGTAGCAATATTTGCTAGTCTGCTGTTTCTATAGATAGCCCATGGGGACTGGGGAGTGTGGTTGCAGGCAGACACAGACATGTCCCTCCCTGTATTGTTGCATTGCAGTTTTTGAACATTTTGTTGTTCTTGTGAGGTGAGAGTGTTGCCTTTTTAGTTTAATATAGACCAAATTATTGCATGAATTGCATCTGTTGGTCATCCAAGATTTCCAGTATGCAAATGCATCAACGTTTTCTAGATAACACTCACGTTATACATGATCAATAATAGCCTCATCCCAGCCATTATTAATTTTAATTCAATGATATCTGGTAACATGATACTATTATGAGACAAAGCCAACATAGTTTGCTTCCTTAAGAAGAGATTCTGGTTTAGATGATTCGAATAATCTTGTTCATTGTCTAAATTATATGCATAAACCACAACTACAGTTGCACAGCAACAACAGGAAATAGTGGCGATCCAGTATCACTCCACTTCTCCAGATGAGCAACTGCAGCGTTGCAGTCTCAACCATACTTAAAAAGGCAGCTGCTGCTGAGCTTATCAGCAGAATCTATTTTCAGAGATCAGACAACTAATTGTTATTCCTATATCTATCAATAACTTATAGTCTAGGGCAGGGATGGGCAACTTTAAAGGGGTGGGGGCCACAAAAAATCTGAACTCATCGCGGGAGGGGCCGCAGTGGCTCTCGGGTCTGCGTACCTACCCACATTCATACCCACACATGCAGTCAGAGCCGGCCCTAAGTGAAGTATTTTGTTGCCCCCCCCCCCTCTTGACAGTGGAGAGAAGAACTTGAAGTTTTAGAGTTCATTTCTGCAATTGTACATAGTTTGCCATGGGACAGTTGTGATTTTGAAATGTTCGAACTCATTTCATGGAATTCTACTCGTTTTGCCATGGTGGCGGCGAGAAAAATGTGCCGCCCATCCCTGGTCTATGGCAACTAGACTTTAAGGGGTGGTTTAGCAGATTAAGGAGTGTTTTCCACAGATTAAGCCAAGTACTAGACTGAAAAGCAAGCTCAATGGAGAGTTGAAGATTATTTTTAGTCCGGAACTAGGCAAAATATGTGTCAGGGAAACTGGTCCCAAATTTGTTAGCTGGTTCATTAATAGCAATGTGCAAAGTCTCCTTTCTCGCATTTTTGGAAAATGAGTAGCAAATGTTAGTTGAAACGGATTGTAATCCGTTAGTGGTGCATTCAAAAGCATGGCGAAAGGGGGGACGTAACTTGATCCATGTGCCTTGCAGCATACAATCATAGAAATGTATTGTATGCTCAGGCCTGTTTGTACTATATGTTTCTTCTAAGGCTTTGAGCTCCAGTTCCGTCTGGGCCCTACTCTCCAGGGAAAACATGTGCATGTGCACACTAACTACCCTTCCCCGGGCAAACACTTTGACCGTCACACCTTCCAGGCCCTGGACTGGCACAATCCCATGGGAAGAGAGGACGACTCTGACAAGTTTTGCACCCTAGACCTACAGATCGCTGGATCATACCAATACTACTTTGGTCACGGGTGAGAGTTAAGCACTATTGTAATAGAGACCATTATTCATATTGCATTTCTACATGAGCCACAACATCACTGAGTAACTATAGCTTCATGTTGTATGTTCAAGTTGGACCATTGTCCAAATTGTCTTCATATAATAATTTATTGTCCTTATATAATGCTTGATATCACCACTGTAAGTAAATATTCTACATGTTTTCACCCCCAGCCATGAGGAGAAGTCAGGCGGTGGCTACATAGTGGTGGACCCAGTGCTGCGTGCCGGTGCTGACAACCACCACGTCCATCTGGACTGTATCACCATCCAGACCTACCTGTCCAAATGCCTGGGACACCTGGATGACTGGCCAGCCAGACTGAGGGTGGCCAAGGAGTCTGGTGAGAGAGAAGGGTGACGTCTTTATGCCAGCCTGCCTTTACGTGTACTTCTCTTCCATCCTTGTCCTGGAGGGATGTCTAGTCTGTGTAGAGCTTTAATTGTTCCAACCCAGGACTAGAATACCTGATTCAACTTATCAACTAGTCATCAACTAAATTAGATGTACAGTATTAGGTGTGTTATGCCTGCAGTTTTCCTGGATCAAGAGCGAAGAATTGTCTTGTAAGTCCGTCATCTCACCAGGAAGTTTGAATCCCATTTAACAGGTTTGGCAGAATTTGTTTTAGGTCACCTACGGACACCAGTTTAGTTCATGATTCCAAGTCAATGTTTACACTACATTTTCATCTTGTCATTTTGCAATATCCCAGGCTTGTCCTCACTTGACAATAGAAAGAGGGTTAGTTTAATCATTAACAAGCTGGTTCCAAAACGCATACTGTATGTAGTAGTAATAACCGTACATGCATTAAAGTAAAATGGAAAGCGTAGCTATCATGCCATGCGAGGATGCCATTCCCTGAGTTTTTCGTGTGAAACTTAATCAACTAAGTAAACTGAGAACATTTAGCTCCAATGCTTGGATATTAACAAATGCATTTTGTTTGTTTCACAGGCTACAACATGATCCACTTCACCCCACTACAGACTCTAGGGAATTCCAGGTCCTGCTACTCCCTAGCTGATCAACTAAGCCTGAACCCAGAGTTTTCACCACCGGGAAAGAACTACACCTGGACAGAAGTGGGAGATTTGGTGCAGAAACTGAAGAAAGAGTGGAATATGATCTGTATCACTGACGTGGTCTACAATCACACAGGTGTGCGTGTGTAGGTGGGACGTGGGGTGAACGTGTGCCTGTGCGTGTGTCTCCCTCTGTTTGGTTGAAGGATCATTGCAACAGCTGCGTATTAGGTTAGAGATGTTGCGTCACAGTCAGTAACTGTGAGGCCATACCTGAAGAGCAGTTCCTCTCAAAGTCCAGAGAAAAAGTACCAGCATTGTCAAAGAGCCAGGCAGGTCTCACAATTCATAGTTTAGCAGTCTTATATCCTTAAATAACCTCTACATCTACAACATTTTTAAAGTCCCACTCTAGCCAATGTTTGCATACTGCATGTCTCTTACTGAATGTAGACTAGGGAAAGGTCACTAGGAAAAGGCCACAGTGTCTAAAATAATGACGAGTCATGGTCCTCGAGTCTAGAGCGAGCTTTAAAGATGAGTGGCGTGTTAAAAATACCCTCCCTAGATAATTCTGCACCACTTGGTCATGGCTGCTGGTGAACCCAGTCTGTGTGTGTGCAGCCCTGCAGCCAAGCTGTTGCATAACAGAATCTATGTGACTAGCATGCTAAGTTAAAAGAGAATGCTTTCGCTGACTTAAGCTCCTATTGATTAGATGTGTTTTGAATAGAACCTGTGTCAAAGTGGCTCCTTGCCATTGGTTCAGCGGTGGTTTCTTTTGTCTTCAGTGTTTGAGTGTGGGGTTTGCGTGGAGGTAGTTGAGTTGTTTTTCTATTGTCTACTAGTTTCTATTCAGGGCAGTTGTATCCTTTATGGTTTACAAGTGTCTGTAATAAGGTTCAGTGTACTGTAGGTAGCCTGCTTCAGAAACCTAGGTAAGGCTTGGAGAGGATGAGGTCTTGAGAGCAGCACTCTATGGCCAAGACCCAGTATTGTGAAAGGTCAGATGGTCAGAGAAACCTTATCTCCATGGCAGCTTAAAGGCCATGTGCTGACTGATGTCCAGAAACCTGCTGAACTCTATGGTCTGTGGTCAGTGCGGCTTACAATGATGTACCAATGGGTCTGCGCTGCTGTGATATGATGTAACACTCTGAAATGGTTACCTATGTTAGAGTTCCCCTTTTCTATCATATGTGCGCATATTATAAACAGGTTAGAATGTGTATTATCTGAGAAATAACCTAGATCAAAAGTGAACATTTTCAGTGTTTACATAAAAACAACATATTTTTCATGCAAAAAAAAAGGGTCAAGGGTTTATTCGAGTGAAGAGATACCGCTGCCATTTTGGTCATGTGCCCAACGATTATCCTACCACTGATAGAAGGTTAGTTCTCAGGGAGTGTCTGCATAGAATCAATGAACCTTCATTCCCCTCTGTAATATTCCTTGACAAAGGCCTCAATGTCCTCCATAACTGAGAATTTCAGTGTGGTAACTGTTGCTTTGTGCGCTTCCCCTGCCTGTGCAGCCGCCAACAGCCCGTGGATCAAGGAGCATCCTGAGTGTGGCTACAACCTGGTCAACTCCCCCCACCTGAGGTCAGCCTGGGTCCTGGACCGGGCCATATGGCACATGACCTGCAACATGGCTGACGCTAAGTACGCTGCTATGGGCCTCCCCGCCCAGGTCCAAAACGAGGGGCACCTCAATGTGAGTGTCTGAGGTTTACTTTCTCAGCTAGGATTGTGAAATTCCAACCTTCCCAAAATTCCCATGTTTAAAAAAAAAATCCTGGTTGAAGGATTCTTGGAATCAGGAGGGAATAAGCAGGAGGGTTTCCTCAAAGGCCCAGTGCAGTCAAAAATTTGATATTTCTGTGTTTTATATATATTTCCACACTGAGGTTGGAATAAAATTGTGAAAAAGATAATAATCCAGTTTTAGTGTAAGAGCTGTTTGAAGAGACTGCCTGGAATTTCAGACTGTTTTGGTGAGATGGAGTTTTGGCCTGCCTGGTGACATCACTATGGAGTAAATTTGTCAATAGACCAATAAGAAAGAGTTACAAATCTCTCTACCAATAACATATAGTTTTCAGTTTCCCCTCTCCACTCAGACCACTCCCAGACAGTCCTAGCAAAATTCTTACTTGAGAAATTGCTATTTTCTAACAAGCTATTTCTTTTTTACAATTTTAATGAAAACAACCACAGTGCTTAATTGTTATCCAGAAATGATTTGATATTGAGATAAAAATGGCTGCATTGGACCTTTAAGGAAAGCTTACTTAATTTTTGTTCCCTGGCAACAGCACTATAATGGTGGTCTAGAGTTTTTCCTGGTCATGTCAGATGTAGTCAGGAAAAACTCCAGGGCCTTATACATAACACCTCGTTCGGTTTGTCTTAATGAAATTGTGAGCTCCTTTTGTGAAGACCTAAACCTTTATTTTTTTGTTTTACCTCTCTAAGGCGATCCGCAATGTTTTGTGGGAGCAGGTGTTCCCCAAGGTCAAGCTGTGGGAATTCTTCCAGGTCAAAATCGAGAGCACTGTGGAGGAGTTCAGGACCCTGCTCACAGAAGGTGATAGCATTCAACTGAGCACTGTTTTTATCTTTCTGTTCATGACATCTGTGTGTCATTATAATAAATGGTGGGTATTCACAAGGAACCAAAAAGGAAGCAAGCAGGCCAAAATATGGAGAGACCTACCTACTTAAATGAACTTGTCCAATAAGAAACTCTTGTTTCCGTTGCAAAATGTTTAATACGGTTTGCTATGGTGTGCACTAATGAATATACCTTTGATTTATAAACACCTTATGTCAGAGTGTTGTTCAAAAGAGTAACCATCTCCTCTTCTCATGAGCTCCACCTGTCTAAACTAGAGGTCGACCGATTAATCAGAATGGCCGATTAATTAGGGCCGATTTCAAGTTTTCATAACAATCGGAAATCGGTAATTTTGTACGCCGATTTTTATTTATTTATATATATATATATAATATATATATATATTTTTTTACACCTTTATTTAACTAGGCAAGTCAGTTAAGAACATTCTTATTTTCAATGACGGCCTAGGAACGGTGGGATAACTGCCTTGTTCAGGGGCAGAAAGACAGATTTTTACCTTGTCAGCTCAGGGATTCAATCTTGCAACCTTACGGTTAACTAGTCCAACGCTCTAACCACCTGCCTCACGAGGAGCCCGCCTGTTACGCGAATGCAGTAAGAAGCCAAGGTAAGTTGCTAGCTAGCATTAAACTTATCTTATAAAAAACAATCAATCAATCAATAATAATCACTAGTTATAACTACACATGGTTGATGATATTACTAGTTTATCTATCATGTCCTGCGTTGCATATAATCGATGCGGTGCGCATTCGCGAAAAAGGACTTGTTGCTCCAACATGTACCTAACCATAAACATCAATGCCTTTTAAAAAATCAATACACAGAAGTATATATTTTTAAACCTGCATATTTAGCTAAAACAAATCCAGGTTAGCAGGCAATATTAACCAGGTGAAATTGTGTCACTTGCGTTCATTGCACGCAGAGTCAGGGTATATGCAACAGTTTGGGCCGCCTGGCTCATTGCGAACTAATTTGCCAGAATTTTACGTAATTATGACATAACATTGAAGGTTGTGCAATGTAACAGGAATATTTAGACTTATGGATGCCACCGTTAGATAAAATACGTAATGGTTCCGTATTTCACTGAAAGAATAAACGTTTTGTTTTTGAGATGATAGTTTCCGGATTCGACCATATTAATGACCTAAGGCTCGTATTTCTGTGTTATGTTATAATTAAGTCTATGATTTGATAGAGCAGTCTGACTGAGCGGTGGTAGGCAGCAGCAGGCTCGTAAGCATTCTTTCAAACAGCACTTTCGTGCGTTTGCCAGCAGCAATTGCGCTGTTTATGACTTCAAGCCTATCAACTCCCGAGATTAGGCTGGTGTAACCGATGTTAAATGGCTAGCTAGTTAGCGGGGTGCGCGCTAATAGCGTTTCAAACGTCACTCGCTCTGAGACTTGGAGTAGTTGTTCCCCTTGCTCTGCATGGGAAACGCTGCTTCGAGGGTGGCTGTTGTCGATGTGTTCCTGGTTCGAGCCCAGGTAGCGGCGAGGAGAGGGATGGAAGTTATACTGTTACACTGGCAATACTAAAGTGCCTATAAGAACATCCAATAGTCAAAGGTATATGAAATACAAATCTTATAGAGAGAAATAGTACTATAATTCCTATAATTCCTATAATAACTACAACCTAAAACTTCTTACCTGGGAATATTGAAGACTCATGATAAAAGGAAACACCAGCTTTCATATGTTCTCATGTTCTGAGCAAGGAACTTAAACGTTAGCTTTCGTGTTCATTCAGTATTGTTGTAATTGTCATTATTACAAATAAATTGAAAAAATCGGCCGATTAATCGGTATCGGCTTTTTTGGTCCTTCAATAATCGGTATCGGTGTTGAAAAATCATAATCGGTCGACCTCTAGTCCAAACAGTGTATGGATTCGCATGAGAAGTAGAGCCAAGTCACAGTCAAACAGACACCTACCTCCACCTCAGTGGGAGTTTGTCCATGTCTGATGTGAAACAAATGACTCCATAAAAAAGAAACATTATATAAATGAGGAGAAATTGCAAAAGTGTTGTTGATTTATCATTATCCAATGTTCCTTTTTTGGCAGCTATAATTTCTCAGTCAGAGAAATTGTGTTTTGGTATTGAGGATATGCTTGAATGTGTTGGTATTGATGAAGTCATTTATATGTTGTGGTATTATGTGATTGGACTCAGGAGCAAAACCAGACCAGAAGAAGACTGGGGGTAAACAGGGACTTAAGATCATCCAGGACCCCATGTTCAGACGGTTCGGAAATAAAGTGGATATGGACTCTGCACTAGAGACCTTTGTGCCTCACAGGTTTGTTTGTGTTTGTGTTTGTGTTTGTGTTTGTGTTTGTGTGTGTGTGTGTGTGTGTGTGTGTGTGTGTGTGTGTGTGTGTGTGTGTGTGTGTGTGTGTGTGTGTGTGTGTGTGTGTGTGTGTGTGTGTGTGTGATCATGATGAACCGATGGTCATGAGTTCATTGAGTAGATTCTCTTGAATGACTCGATCCCCAAATCTCAAACCATGTCTCATCCTGCACATTGTCGATTCTTTGTCCCTGTCCAGCCGCAGTCCTCAAGCCATTCTGGAGGCCTGTAACTGGCTGTGGGGGAGATTGGAGGAGATCAATAAAGAGCAGTACCAGCAGATGTTACACCACCAGGAGCAGGTAGGACACACTCCCGCCACCCCCAGCAGTAGCTCTGGTATGTTCCATACGTGTTTCTGGGTAATGTAGTCCGTCCATTTTACAATTCTTTGTTCTGCTTATTCTTTTTCAAACAGGCTGCTAACTGCATTGTGGGAAATGTAGTTTATGAGCGCCTGGCTGACCACGGGCCCAAGCTGGGCCCCGTCACCAGGAAAGACCCTATTGTTACCAGGTATGCTGTGTGTGCTGACTGTATGTCGATTTTAAAAGGCTTGATTAATTAGTTCACTCACATTAATATAAAAACAGATTTAGAAACAGGGTCTAGAGTATTAGGACTGTAATGTCAAAGAAGGAGATTAACTTTATTTCCTGGCATTGAAAAAACGGGGAGTTCCATCTGTGACATCAGCGATTATTTCATGCTAAGCTTATTTAAACAGGAGTGCCTTCCTTAGAGCCTTAGCAGCATGCACATCTAAATACTATTTGGGTCATTTGTTTACACATCTCATTCTGGATACAAATAAATAAATGCTTTTGTATGTTGACAGATACTTCACCTTCCCATTCGAGGAGAAAAGCCTGGAGGATGACCTGACAATGATGGACCAGCCAGACAAGGCCCGTCACTTCCTGGCTCACAACGGCTGGGTGATGGGAGATGACCCTCTTAGGAACTTTGCTGAGCCAGGTCCACACGTTTTATTTTACATTCATTCATTCCTGCCCATTGTGCCGGCTGGCACTTAGGCAGCAACAAAATAATCTTCACTTCTGACGATTTCTCCACTGTGCCCCAGCTCTGGGGATGTTGGAGCTCAGTCAATTGTTTTAAATTATAATAATTCAAACGTGTGCTTTTATCTAGAACAACTTACAATAAGCACATTCAGCTAAGGAAGATAAAACTTTACGCTCAGTCTTTTCTTCAGGGCAAAGACCAGTGTCTCTCTATGGGTCAATGACACGCAAACAGTGTAGCGATGCGTGAACTAGTCACTCTGATTAAGAACAACTGCTATCTTACCAAACATATTTAGCCTAAGTGATATATATGAATATAAAGAAACATTTTTAGTTCAGACTTTAGAAACAAAAAGCTGGAAATAGTGATGCTGGTTCTGTGGTAATCTGATCATTCCACAAGGGGGAGCCAGTGAGATGTAAATATAATTCCCAGTGTTACTAAAGGCCAAGTCTCTGAGAATTTAAAGAAAACAAATGCCTCCATCTTTCCAGGCTCCAACGTGTACATCAGGAGAGAGTTGATCTGCTGGGGCGACAGTGTCAAACTTCGCTACGGCAACAAGCCCGAGGACTGTCCCTACCTGTGGGCCCACATGCAGAAGTACACAGAGATCACGGCCAAGCACTTCGCTGGGGTCCGCCTGGACAACTGTCACTCCACCCCTCTGCATGTCGCTGAGGTACTGTACACAATTCCATTCAGTCTGAGCCATTGAGTTTGTTATTACAGTCCATGTAGGCCATACTATCTATGAAACCCAGAACGTTACTGTATGGCCAATTAATACGATTCAGGTATCTTCCAAGATAATTGATACGGTTGATGTATGAGTAAAGTTAGTGATAATTCGCTGTAAAGTGACAAAACAATGTCATTACTGAAACCACTCTCCTTCCGTAGCACATGCTGTCTGCAGCCAGGGCGGTCAGGCCCAACCTGTATGTAATCGCTGAGCTCTTTACGGGCAGCGAGCTCATTGACAATGTGTTTGTTAACCGCCTGGGGATAACCAGTCTTGTCAGAGGTACCGGACGTTGACATGTAGTAGATACAGCACTGGAGTGGTGGGGGTTAAATCCCAGGTTACACTTTATTTGACGTATCTGGTGTTTACTAGACATTCCATTGAAAATGTTTATTTAAATGACATAATAATTGCATTATTGAGATTTAATTGAAAAACAGATATATTTGTAACATCTGGTACCAGTTTCTTCAAAGCATATACCAGAAAGTATCGTTGGTTACAACATCATTTTTGAGTAAACACCAAATACCATCTTAGGACTGTAAAATAAAGTGTTACCAAAAACGTTTTGTTTTGGCATGACACTAAATCTAGTCTCTGTTTTTGTCTTTTTCTGTGTGTCTCTCTAATATCTCCCATTTACAACCCTCATTTCATCATTCCTATACCTCACTTTACATACTATCTCGCTCTCTGCTAAACATTTTTGCATTAAACATATCACCTTTCTTTTACTCCTGGTCTAAACACCTCATTGACCTTTATCATTGGCATCCTCCTCACCCCTTTATCGGTTCCCTTCTCATACTTCTGTCTCTTTGTTTGGTTTGGTGTTTGGCATGTTTTCTTTTGAACCTTGAACCCCCCCATGACCCCTCTTCCATACTAACCTGCTTTCCTGCTTAGCTTCGCCGTACCTCCCTACATTTCGACTTCTTCTCCCTCTCCCTCTCCTTCCTCTACCCCACCCTCTCTGTGCTTTAACCCACCTTTGACTGACCTGTGGATGTGGACATGTAGTACATGTTGGACGTGGCTCGTGTGTTGAGGCCCAGTCTGTACGTGGTGGCTGAGCTGTTCACGGGCAGCGAGGACCTGGACAATGTCTTTGTGACTAAGCTAGGCATTACCTCGCTCATCAGAGGTAGGATTGCACACCACTAGCTTGGTCCCAGAATGGTTTGTGCCGTCTTGCCAACTCCTTTGGTTCTTGTCATTAATGACCATAGGAGTTGGTAAGACACCACAAACAGATCTGAGACCAGGTTAACGCATCACTGCATCTGTGAATGAAACATTGTACCAACGGGCGTTCTCAATTCCTGCATGTTGACACCATTGTATGTGATTGAAAAGACTACAAACTAATACAGTGGTGTAACTGTGAACCCCTCCCTCTCCCTCCCTTCCTGGCCCCTCCAGAGGCAATGAGTGCAGGAGACAGTCACGAGGAGGGCAGACTTGTGTACAGGTACGGAGGGGAGCCCGTCGGGGCCTTCGTCCAGCCCAGCCTCCGCCCCCTGGTGCCCAGCATCGCCCACGCCATGTTCCTGGACGTCACCCACGACAACGAGTGCCCCATCCAGGTACTTTATTCTTAGCCTATCCTTGAGTTCCGCTATTCAGGTACATCACAGTGTTATAGTGGCCATTGCTATTTCATTGCTGTAAATAAAATATCTAGGCACTATTTCAATATGCACAATAGCTGGCGTACTACTGCTTAGAATGAAGCAATTATATTGGCCATGCATTCTAAGTGGTATGCTATTGTGTGCATTGCAGGAAAGTTCTCCTGCAACAAGGTGATCTGTAGGGGCTTCACACTGTTGAGAGCCTGGTTGATTTCAGTATGAACTTTTGGTTTAATTCCAGTACAATATGAAACTCCAGTGAGGTGTGTGTGCTGTCTCCATGTTCACTCTCTGGGAACATTTCCCCTAGTGGGAAAAAAAAGAGACAACCACAAACCTTGGTGTGTGTCAATTCCTTTGTTGTTGTCTATGTTCCAGCTCCGCTCTGCGTATGACTCGCTCCCCAGTTCTGCCATCGTCTCAATGGCCTGCTGTTGCTCTGGCAGCACCAGGGGATATGATGAGATGGTGCCTCACCAGGTAACTCTCACACCTTTTCTTGGTCATAACAGTATAATGACTTTTAGACAGATATTTGTATATCTTAAATGCATATACACCACTATAGCGTCACAATATCTTAAATCACTTTAAGTATAAAACCAAGGAGTTTAGAATGATGGTAACTAGTTACCCCTGGTATCATATGTAGAACTTCAGGAAAGGAGATTTATAACTGCAACATTTCTCTCCGGCCCATAGCAACATTTGTAGAATTGCAGGAAATTATGTTTAAAACTGCTAAATGTTCTCTACGCCAATATGAGGGGTGTGAATATTTTTTGTTGTTGTTTTTTAAAATCTTTATTTAACTAGGCAAGTCAGGTAAGAACAAATTCTTATTTACAATGATGCCTAGGAACAGTGTGTTAACTGCCTTGTTCAGGGGCAGAACAACAGATTTTTACCTTGTCAGTTCGGGGACTAGTAACTCTTTCGGTTACTAGTCCAACGCTCTAACCACTAGGCTACCTGCCTTGGGGGTTTGTTACTATGCCGATTTAAATGACAATATCCATCCGGACCTTTGCCATCTAGGAAATTTGTGGGACTGGACCTTCTCAAATAGTACTTGAGTACCGCTGCCTGGACTAGGCTCTTTAGTGACCATCTCCTGCCTGGACTAGACTCTTTAGTGAACATCTCTCCTGCCTGGACTAGACTCTTTAGTGACCATCTCCCCTGCCTGTAGATCTCAGTGGTCAAGGAGGAGCGTTTCTACCCCAAGTGGAACCCTGAAGCCAAGGCCTCGTCACCCGGGGAGGTCAACCTGAAGACGGGTATCATCGCTGGCAAGCTGGCCCTCAACAAAATGCACCAGGAACTGGCTTCCAAGGGCTTCAACCAGGTGGGTGTGTGGGGGAATGGGTGTTCGTCTGACTCAATCCCAAACCAATTCCTCACCCATATCCATAGTCCTTTTGAATGGGTATTGGCAACATGGGGAATGGTAATTGTAGACTGGATTAAATAGATATGACATAGCAGTTACTCCTATTTAGTCCTTTGACATGTGAAGAGTCGTCGATAATAACCAAAGGATCATTTTAGCATTGGCCCTACAGTATTCAGGTCAGTATGTGTGTGTGAATGTGGAAACGTATTTGCCTGATAAAAGTTGTTTGTAACACTGCTTGTCCCCTGGCCCTCTCCTAGGTGTACGTTGACCAGGTGGACGAGGACATTGTGGCGGTGACGCGTCACTGTCCCAGCACCCACCAGTCTGTGGTGGCCGTGTGTCGCACTGCCTTCCACAACCCCAAACACCACCAGTACAGGAAGGAGGTTCCACCCATGTTTATCCCTGGTGTGATGCTTCACTGTTACCATAAACAGGACACTGTCCTCAGAATGGGTTATCTATAGAAATACAATTATAGTTGTGGCCTATGTCATTCATCTTCAGAACTCTAGAATGTGCTGATAATGGCAGCCATCTTAGTCAGGGATAATTTAAAACCAGTATAATTGGAGAAAAAAAATGTCAAGAGAGGCACAGGAGAACACTACTGACCTGGATGCACCTACTATTTTAACACAATCCCCTTCATCTCTCCCCATCTCCAGGTAAAATTGAGGAGGTCATTCTGGAGGCGCGTATCATTGACCGGCAAGCCGGCACCTACAAGAAATGCGAGAAGTACATCAACGGCATGCCGGAGTACACCGTGGAGATTAAGGAGCACATCCAGGTAGTGTGACGCTAGGAACGTGGGTAATAATTAGTTGTTTAGGCCTCCTGTCACAATGGGCTTGAGCAGTAAAGATCGCCTTGTGACAAATATTTCCTCTCAAACCAAACAAATCCATTTTCAGACTGGGTCTTGAAAAACAAGAAGCTTCAGTGACATCTGGTTACATTTCACAAGCTGGTATTGTGTCTATATTCTGTCTGGAATGTTTGTCAGTTTCTATTGAATGCCATTTAGTTCACTGTGCATTTAGAAAAGATTCAGACCCCTTGACTTTTTCCACATTTTGTTACGTTACAGCCTTATTCTAAAATGTATGAAAAATAAAATCCTCCTCAATCTACACACAATATTTGGTTATATAGACCAGCAAAAGCCGATTCATAATTGTCCTCTCCTCTCAATCGCCCATTGTGGACCTTCATACTGTTTTATGTGGTAGTGAAACATTATTCACCCCTAGTCTTCTGTGTCCCCTGTCACCCCAGCTGAAAGATAGTGGTGTTGTAAAACACGCAGGCGTGACGTCTAAGGGCAGCAGTGAGTTTGTCCAGGAGATCATCTTCGAGCGCCTCACCCCTGGCAGCGTCATCGCCTTCAGGTCAGAGGTCATGATGAGCAGACCAATATATACACCCATTAAATAGAATTTCAAAGCATGTCTACTGTAACACACACCAATGAGGGATATTCTCTGGCCAGTTTGTCCCCCTATTGTACACTGTTGTTTAGCCCCTATTGTCCACTCACAACTCACAGATAATACTGTTGACTCTGCACCCCTTCGATAGCTCAGTTGGTAGAGCAGAGGACTGTAGGTAAATAGCAGTGGTCCTTAGGTCGCTGGTTCAAATCTGTCTCGAAGGAAGAAACCTTACCCTCTAGCTTTTGGCTGACTTCATGGCAGTAATCCAGGAGTCTCTCCAGCCTTGAAGAGCCTGTACAGTATGTCTCCTAGCCTGGCCCAAAATCGGTTAGGTTGGGGGATTGTGGACGCCATGTCATCTGATGCAGCACTCATCACTCTCCTTCTTGGTAAAATAGCCATTACACAGCCTGGAGGTGTGTTGGGTCATTGTCCTGTGGAAAAACAAATGATAGTCCCACTAAGCCCAAACCAGATGGAATGGCGTATCACTGCAGAATGCTGTGGTAGCCATGCTGGTTAAGTGGGCCTTGAATTCTAAATAAATCACAGACTGTGTCACCAGCAAAGCACCCCCACACCATAACACATCGTCCTCCATGCTTTTTGGAACAAACCACTCGATTTTGTCTCTGCGTTATATTGGCATCGAACATGTCACCCTCCCTAGGAGAGGGGGTGACCTTGATCATTTATTGTTAAAACGAGAGGCTGCCTGGATCTTTAATTTAAAGACCCTTGCTCCCTTCGGTCTCAACGTAGACTTTGATCTGAAGCTATTCTTATGATTATTGTGACTTTTGCCATTTGTAATTGTTTGTAAGCTTGTGTAGTCTAAAATGAATCTATGATCGTATGCAATCCATTTGTATTTTGTATGCTGTTCTTTGTATGCAATTTTAATATTTGAGAATTAACCAATGATATTAGGCCATACTTGGCCATGATTACGACACCTGTGTGTCTTTTGACACTATATAAACGAGTCACCCTGCAGTGTTTGTGATTATACCCTGATGAAGACAGCTTGCCTGTCGAAACGTTAAGTGTGAAATACACATGCAGAGATCATCCGTTCACCCACAGCATCTCACAAAGACATTGCGGTTGGAACCAAAAATCTCCAATTTGGACTCCAGACCAAAGGACAAATTTCCACCAGTCTAATGTCAATTTCTCGTGTTTGTTGGTCTAAGCAATTCTCTTATTATTATTGGTGTCCTTTAGTAGTGGTTTCATTGCAGCATTTTGACCATGAAGGCCTGATCACCGCAGTTTCCTCTGAACAGTTGATGTTGAGATGTGTCTGTTACTTGAACTCTGTGAAGCATTTATTTGGGCTGCAATTTCTGTGATTGGTAACTCTAATGAACTAATCCTCTGCAGCAGAGGTAACTCTGGGTCTTCCATTCCTGTGGCGGTCCTCATGAGAGCCAGTTTCATCATAGCCCTAGATGGTTTTTGCGACTGCACCTGAAGAAACTTTCAAAGTTCTTTATGTTATGTATTGACTGGCCTTCATGTCTTAAAGTAATGATGGACTGTCGTTTCTCTTTGCTTATTTGAGCTGTTCTTGCCATAATATGAACTTGGTCTTTTACCAAATAGGGATATCTTCTGTATACCTTGTCACAACACAACTGATTGGCTCAAACACATTAAGAAGGAAAGAAATTCCAAAATTAACTTTTAAGAAGGCACACCTGTTAATTGAAATGCGTTCCAGGTGATTACCTCATGAATCTGGTTGAGAGAATGCCAAAAGTGTGCAAAGCTGTCATCAAGGCAAAGGGTGGCTATTTGAAGAATCTCAAATATAAAATATTTTTGATTTGTGTAACACTTTTTTGGTTACTACATGATTCCATATGTGTTATTTCATAGTTTTGATGTCTCCACTATTAAAGAAAAACCCTTGAATGAGTAGGTGTTCTAAAACTTTTGACTGGTAGTGTATATGTGTTTCCCTCACCAGGGTGAGTCTGGACCCTAAGGCCCAGGAGCTGGTGGGAGTCATCAGACATCACCTGATCCAATTCAGCCCCAAGTACAAGCCTGGCAGTCTGCCTGACCAGCACACACCAACCATACTGGAGACACCACTGGCACAGTGAGTATACATCACACAAAAAAAGAAAAAACATAAATATCACATTTACATAAGTATTCAGACCCTTTGCTATGAGACTCAAAACTGAGCTCAGGTGCATTGTGTGTCCGTTGATCATCCTTGAGATGTTTCTAGAACTTGATTAGAGTCCACCTGTGGTACATTCAATTGATTGGACATGATTTGGAAAGGCACACACCTGTCTATGTAAGGTTCCACAGTTGACAGCGCATGTCAGAGCAAAAACCAATGCATGAGGTTGAAGGATTTGTCCGTGGAGATCCATGACAGGATTGTGTAGAGGCACAGATCTGGGGAAGGGTACCAAAAAAGTTCTGCAGCATTGAAGGTCCCCAAGAACACTGTGGCCTCCATCATTCTTAAATGGAAGAAGTTTGGAGACTCTTCCTAGAGCTGGCTGCCTGGCCAAACTGAGCAATCAGGGGAGAATGGCCTTGGTCAGGGAGGTGACCAAGAACCTGATGGTCACTCTGACAGAGTTCCTCGTATGGAGGTGGAAGAAACTTCCAGGAGGACAACCATCTCTGTAGCACTCCACCAATCAGGCCTTTATGGTAGAGTGGTCAGACAGAAGCCACTCCTCAGTAAAAGACACATGACATCCCGCTTGGAGTTTACCAAAAGGAACCTAAATGACTCTCAGACCATGAGAAACAAGATTCTCTGGTCTGATGAAACCAAGATTGAACTCTTTGGCCTGAATGCCAAGCGTCCCGTCTGGAGGAAACCTGGCACCATCCCTACGGTGAAGCATGGTGGTGGCAGCATCATGCTGTGGGGATGTCTTTCAGCAGCAGGGACTGGGAGACTAGTTAGGATCGAGGGAAAGATGAACGGAGATGAAAACCTGCTCCAGAGCACTCAAGACCTCAGACTGGGGACAACAAAAATGGCTGTGCAGCGACGCTCCCCATCCAACCTGACAGAGCTTGAGAGGATCTGCAGAGAAGAATGGGAGAAACTCCCCAAATACAGGTGTGCCAAGCTTGTAGTGTCATACCCAAGAAGACTCAAGGCTGTAATCGCTGCTTAAACAAAGTATTTTTTATTTATTTTTTATTTCACCTTTATTTAACCAGGTAGGCCAGTTGAGAACAAGTTCGTATTTACAACTGCAACCTGGCATGGGTATAGGGTACTGAGTATAGGGTCTGAATACTTATGTAAATGTGTTATTTCAGTTATTCAAAATCTGGTTTTGCTGTGCCATTATGGGGTATTGTGTGTAGATCGATGAGGGGGGAAAAACTATTTAATCAATTTTAGAATAAGGCTTTAACGTAACAAAATGTGGAAAAACTGAAGGTCTGAATACTTTCCGAATTCACTCACCAAGTGTATTGGAAAAGCGTTACGCTTACAATGGCTTGAAAGGTATAGTATGTTTGGTTTTTCCTGGTAGCTATATATTTGTATAGTGATGAATTGTGTCCATACAGTATGTGTTGAAATACTGATCAGCAGGGCTCTGTAGTCTCCAGTTGTGCTCTCAGGTGGGTGTGTTCTAATGTTATGTGACTCCATCTTCTATCCCCATTCAGGATCATGTCTAAGCTGACTCTGGGCGACATGAACATGCTGCTGTTCCGCTGTGACTCTGAGGAACAGGAGGACGGAGGAGGCTGCTACAACATCCCTTCCTGGACCAGCTTCAAGTACGGTGGCCTGCAAGGTACAGTAAAAAAAATACATGTATTTAACCTTTATTAACGAGGCAAGTCAGTTAAGAACAAATTCTTATTTACAATGATGTCCTACTGTACACCAGCCAAACCCGGACGATGCTGGGCCAAATGTGCCCCGCCCTATGGGACTCCCAATCACGGCTGGTTGTGATACAGCCTGGATTCGAACCAGGGTGTCTGGGGTGACGCCTCAAACACTGAGATGCAGTGCCTTAGACCGCTGCGCCACTCGAGAGCCCAATTTTGCCCCAGTGCACAGTGAGGTGGTCCAGTCAGCACCAGGATTGGGGTCAATTCCATTTCAATTCGGTCAATTCAGAGTAAATTGGAATTTTACAGTTTACTTCCTGAATTGACTGATTTGATCCTAACCCTGGTCAGCACACATTGTGGAAGTTGCCCCAACCAGTGATACAGGGTCAGATATTTTTCCATCCCCCACAATGGTTAAGGTTAGGATTTGAGTTGGTTAGCTCATCCTAGAGCTGTGTCTACAAGCAGCTATACACATATTGTTGAATGAAACTGGACTTAGACATTGAAAACGGGATTCATTGTTTTCATGCAGGTCTTCTGTCAGTGATGGCGGACATTCGTCCCAAGAACGACCTGGGCCACCCGGTGTGTGACAACCTGAGACAGGGGGACTGGATGATCGACTACGTCAGTAACAGGCTGGTGTGTCACAGTGGCGCTCTAGGAGAGGTGAGCAGTTTGAGTGACAGTAATTTAAACTGAATAAATGAATCCCATTTAGATTTTTTATAGGCCTAATGATGGTAAGAAGTAACAAACAAGATGGTCTGAACTTGACAATGATTATTGTAAATAGAAATGAATCCTACAACTCAGCCCAGCTAAGGGGGTTTTAAATCAACCACTGTGGTAGCAGTATGATAATAGGAAGATGATTATCATCATTGTCACCATTTTCCATTGTCATAATTTTAGAGTTTGGTGTTATCCAGATAACATGTGTTGTTTCCAGGTGGGGAAGTGGCTCAAGGCGATGTTCCATTATCTGAAGCACATCCCTCGCTATCTCATCCCCTGCTACTTTGATGCCATTTTAGTGGGAGTCTACACCACGGCTCTTGACACCACCTTCAACAAGATGTCCAGGTACAAATTTAGGGTCTTAATTTGATCACCCTGTTGCAGGAAATGTCCTGCACAGCAGGAAATGCAAACCTCTAGTGTATTCAAGGTTTAAAAATGATTCTAAAGTTTGTAATTTACGCTTAAACCCCGTGTGGCTCAGTTGGTAGAGCATGGCGCTTGCAACGCCAGGGTTGTGGGTTCATTTCCCACGGGGGGACCAGGGTTCAATTCCCACGGGGGGACCAGGATGAATATGTATGAACTTTCCAATTTGTAAGTCGCTCTGGATAAGAGCGTCTGCTAAATGACTTAAATGTAAATGTTAAACATTTCAGACTTGATTTGCTCTTATTATGTAACAACCCCTACAAAAATCTCCGTTAATTATAAGCCACACAATAATTCAAATTTCCTGAAGCTGCAGGATTATTTTCCTCCTGTGAGAAACTGGTCAAATTAAAATCTTGCACCTGGATGTCTCACATAAACAACCCTATAAGGTTTCTCTCATACCCAACATACATTGAGGAAATTATGCAATAGAAGAATGGAATATTCTTAAATGATTAGATTTAGTGAGAATATCTGTATTAAAAAAGGCCCTGCACCTTTAAGGGTATTTGTGCCGAAACCCAGAACCATACCATTAAATGTTTTTGACAGCATCTTTTAACCTCTCCTTTTTTACAACATATGTTTTCTCGTGGTGTCTTCAGTTTTGTCCAGTAATGGTGCACAATTTTTTTAATGTAAAATCATGTTTTTCTTCTGGTTTCTGTCTCTTTCAGTTTTGTCCAGAACGGCTCGACCTTTGTCAAACTGCTGGCCCTGGGCTCTGTCCAGATGGGTGGTGTGGGCAGTTTCCCGGCTCTGCCCCCCTTATCCCTGGAACTACCCGACGTCCCCTACCGCCTCAACAAGGACACTGGCAAGAAGGAGCAGTGCTGCGTCTCCCTGGCCGCAGGTCTGCCTAGCAACAACCTATTTCTATTATATATTCTATTCTACTTCTGTAAACAGTAGTTGGATGCCAACCTAATAACCATAATTCTTCTGTTGATATTCACGAAACCAATAAGTGGTGTTTAAGTCTATTGTTGGTCAGCAAAATGGTCTATTGTAGTCAGTCGCTTGGTATTTTTAAGCTGACACAATTCTACAAGCTTCAGTCCAATCCAGTAGCTGTCAGCTGACAAAGTCCTATTTGTATCTCGGTACCATTTTGAGAATTGGTGTTTGAATTTCAGCTGCATTTGAACGTCTTCTTCCTTTATTCATCTCTACCTTCCTGTTTCACAGGTCTGCCTCACTTCTCCTCTGGAATCTTCCGCTGCTGGGGCCGAGACACCTTCATTGCTCTGCGTGGACTCATGCTGGTCACTGGTCGTCACCTGGAGGCTAGGTGTGTATTTTGTCTATACTGTAGTAGTATCCAAATTGAACTTCTTAGCTATTAGAAAAGATATAACCAGTGGTGTAAAGTATTTAAGTGAAAATACTTTAGAGTACTACTTAAGTAGTTTTTTGAGGGTATCTGTACTTTACTATCTATGTTTTTGACAACTTTTACTTTTACTTCACTACATTCTTCAAGAAAATGTTATTTTTCCTGCATATATTTTCCCTGACACCCGAAAGTACCATTTTGAATGCTTAAAAGGACAGGAAAATTGTGAAATTCACGCACTTATCAAGAGAATATCCCTTGTCATCCCTACTGCATCTGATCTGATGGACTCACTAAACACACATGATTGTTTGTAAATTCTGTCTGTGCCCGTGGCTATCCGTAAATTAAAAAAAACAAGAAAATGATGGCGTCTGGTTTGCTTAATATAAGGAATTTAAAATGATTTATACTTTTAATTTGAATACTTAAGTATCTTTTAGCAATTACATTTACTTTTGATACTTAAGTATATTTAAAACCAAATACTTTTAGACTTTTACTAAAGTAGTATTTTACTGGGTGATTTTCACTTGAGTCATTTTCTATTGAGGTGTATTTTCCTTTTTTTAATGACAATTGGGTACTTTTTCCACCACTGGATATTACACTGGAGTACAGTTGATATATTAATTGAATGTCTCTTTTTCCTACAGAAACATCATCCTGGCATTTGCAGGCACCCTGAGACACGGTCTTATCCCCAACCTGTTGGGCGAGGGCATCTGTGCCCGCTTCAACTGCCGTGATGCCGTGTGGTGGTGGCTGCAGTGCATCCAGGATTACTGTACCTTGGTGCCCGAGGGCATTGCCATCCTCCGCTGCCCTGTGGTCAGGATGTACCCCCGTGACGACTCTGAGCCCCAGGCCCCTGGCACTCCGGTAGGTCATATCTATACACGTTTCATCCCTCTCTCTCTCACACACACACCCACGTGTACACATCAGACACGAACACACATGCATAAACACATACATACATACACACTCTCCATCGCTCTCTCTTTCCCAGCCACACACTCTCACATGCACAAATATAGACACACATATCCATAAACACATACAGGTCCACACACACATACAGTGCCTTCAGAAAGTAGTCTTACCCCTTGACTTATTCCACATTGTTGTTACTGCCTGAATTCAAAATTGATAAAAATATATTTTTTTTCTCAGCCATCTGCACATAATACCCCATAATGACAAAGTGAAAACATGTTTTTAGAAATTGTAGCTAATTTATTGAAAATGAAATATAGAAATATCTAATTTACATAAGTATTCACACCCCTGAGACAATAGGTTTTTGGGGGGTAGACCAGCTTTAATATTGCAAATAGATTGTGACTTCTATCAATGTAATTATCTGCATCATTTTCAATCCCCCATATATTTTTTGTTAAATATGTACAGTGGGGCAAAAAAGTATTTAGTCAGCCACCAATTGTGCAAGTTCTCCCACTTAAAAAGATGAGGGGCCTGTAATTTTCATCATAGGTACTCTTCAACTATGACAGACAAAATGAGGAGAGAAAAAATCCAGAAAATCACATTGTAGGATTTTTAATGAATTTATTTGCAAATTATGGTGGAAAATAAGTATTTGGTCAATAACAAAAGTTTATCTCAATACTTTGTTATATACCCTTTGTTGGCAATGACAGAGGTCAAACGTTTTCTGTAAGTCTTCACAAGGTTTTCACACACTGTTGCTGGTATTTTGGCCCATTCCTCCATGCAGATCTCCTCTAGAGCAGTGATGTTTTGGGGCTGTTGCTGGGCAACACGGACTTTCAACTCCCTCCAAAGATTTTCTATGGGGTTGAGATCTGGAGACTGGCTAGGCCACTCCAGGACCTTGAAATGCTTCTTACGAAGCCACTCCTTGTCTGTGGGAAAGCCAGGTTTTCCTGGTGAACCAGGTATTCCTCTAGGATTTTGCCTGTGCTTAGCTCCATTCCGTTTCTTTCTTATCCTACAAAACTCCCCAGTCCTTAACGATTACAAACATACATATAACATGATGCATCCACCACTATGCTTGAAAATATGGAGAGTGGTATTCAGTCTTGTGTTGTGTTGGATTTGTCGCAGATATAACACTTTGTATTCAGGACAAAAAGTGAATTGCTTTGCCACATTTTTTGCAGTATTACTTGCATTGTTGCAAATAGGATGCATGTTTTGGAATATGTTTATTCTGTAAAGGCTTCCTTCTTTTCACTCTGTTGATTAGGTTAGTATTGTGGAGTAACTACAATGTTGAACCATCCTCAGTTTTCTCCTAACATAGCCATTAAACTCTAACTGTTTTAAAGTCACCATTGGCCTCATGGTGAAATCCCTGAGCGGTTTCCTTCCTCTCCGGCAACTGAGTTAGGAGGGACACCTGTATCTTGTGACTGGGTGTATTAATACACCATCCAAATTATAATTAGAGGTTCAATAAAAAATAAACAATGAATTAACTTCACCATGCTCAACGGGATATATTTTTTATGTATGCTTTTAAATTTTTTATTCATCTACCAATAGGTGCCCTTGTTTTCGAGGCACTGGAAAACCTCCCTGGTCTTTGTGGTTGACTCTGTTTGAAATTCGACTGAGGGACCAGTGGGGTACAGGGATGAGGTAGTCATTCAACAATGTCCATGCAACTTATGTGATTTGTTAAGCAACTGTTTACTCTTGAACTTATTTAGGCTTGCCATAACAAAGGGGTGAATACTTATTGACTAATTTTTTATTAATTTGCAAGCATTTCCACATTGACACTATGGGGTATTGTGTGTAGGCCCGTGTCAAATTCAGGCTGCAACACAACAAAATGTGGAAAAGTCAAGGGGTGTGAATAATTTCTGAAGGCTCTGTACATCACGCACAGGTACAGTCTAACGTGATCCTTGTGTGTTTCAGTCCCTGCTCACACAGCCCTTGTGTGATGTCATCCACGAGGCCATGACACGTCACATGCAGGGTATCGACTTCAGGGAGCGCAACGCAGGACCAAAGATCGACATGCACATGAAGGACGAGGGTGAGCTCGCCACAGTCTGGTCACCTCTTGTTTCGGTCACACTTTGAGTTAATAAGTAGTACCAGGAGTTTTTACTGACCAAGTTACCTGACGAGGAAAAACTCTGGGCCACCTGTTATTCCCTACAAGTTGCTCTTGTTGGTTTTTAAGGTTTTTGTTATGAGGTGCACATTGTCTTGCTTCAGCAAATATGGTATATTGTTATTATTCTCCTTGCTCCCAGGCTTCAATGTTGTGGCCAAAGTGCACCGTGATACTGGCTTTGTTTACGGTGGCAACCGCTTCAACTGCGGAACATGGATGGACAAAATGGGAGAGAGTGACAAAGCTCGTAACAAGGGCATGCCTGCAACACCCAGGTAAGACTATCCACTTTACCCCTATTTCTTAAAGGTCCAATTCAGCTGTTTTTATCTCAATATCAAATCATTTCTGGGTAACATTTAATCACCTTAATGTGATTGTTTTCAATTAAAATGGTCAAAATTAAACTAAAAATAGCTTCTTAGCAAAGAGTAATTTCTCAAACAAGAATTTTGCTAGGTAGGGAGGGGACAACTGAAAACGAGGTGTTATTGGCAGAGAGGTTTGGAACGCTCTTTCTTATTGGTCTATTTATTAATTTACCGGTCACTAGGCAGGCCAAAATTCCATCCCACCACAACAGGCTGAAACTTCCGCCGGTCTTTTCAAACAGCTCTTGCACTAAAAGGGCATTACCATCATTTTCACAATTTCACAGTATTAGTCCAACCTCGTTGTGTGGAAATATAGTATATAAAATACAGGAAAATCAAGCTTTTGACTGCTCTGGGCCTTTAAACCTACAAAACAATACAATTAAACCAAACTAGGGAAAAGCCAGTGTATGTTTAGTTGGGTGTCTTTCCTGCTTCTCCTGATGTTTGTAAAGATGTAATAATGCATATTAAATTGATTTGATGTGACTTGTCTCCCTGGTTGTGTGTCTCCAGAGATGGGTCAGCGGTGGAGATTGTGGGCCTCAGTAAGTCTGCGGTGCGCTGGCTGGTGGAGCTCCATAAGAAGGGCCTGTTCCCCCACAGCTCCATGAAAATACACCGGGATGGTGAGTGCTGCCTGGACACACACACACACACACACACACACACATGCACCAGCAGTGCTGGCATACACACACATGGACATGTATGCAAACTTACATGTGCAATGTCCCTCCCTCAGAGACAATTGTTTCACTAATAAGACATAATGATTTTTTTTTTATTATATTATTGTTTTCCCTTGCAGGTAAGGAGGTGAAGGTTTCCTATGAGGAGTGGAACCATAAGATCCTGGCCAACTTTGAGAAGAACTTCTATGTGTCCCACGACGACAAGGACCCCAACGAGAAGCACCCCGACCTGGTCCACAAGAGAGGCATCTACAAGGACAGCCATGAAGCTTCCAGCCCATGGTGTGACTACCAGCTCAGGCCCAACTTTTGCATTGCCATGGTGGTGGTGAGTTGCCATCAGAGTGGCATCAGCCCATGCCCCGTTCCTTCAATCCTTTGCATGTTTTTTCTCATAGAGAAGCATTGGAATTTCAGTTTACTTCCAGCATTGACTGAATTGAAATGGAATTGACACCAACCCTGGTCCTTAGCCCATTTTCTTGGCTACTCCTTGGATGTAAATAGAGCTAAAGCTCTGGGTCAGTGGAAGATGTATAGCAGGACATAGTGGTAGAGTTTGAGGTATTAAAACCACCTAATGTCAATGTCCGTGCCCCTGCGGAATTCAAATTAGCATAATAAATCTGTCAGTTTAACCTAGAGATACCAGTTGTTTTGCATCTGCGGTGAAAGCTGACCGAGCTAGAGCGGTGTTTGTCAGACCTTGAGACATCCCGAAAATCGGTGTTCTCACCAAATCGTTTGTAGCGTCCAAACGGTTTGGCCTACAAACTATAGTCCCTCTATGGAATGATGAGTCTCTTTGTTTTTGCTCGATGACCCCCACAAGCGTCTTGGGACTCGTCTGAAGTCGGTACAGCCATCTGCCAACTTCTGTCTTTAGAGTCAGGACAGTTAGGCTAGACACTATGACCCCTCTGTGGAAAGGTGACTCTCACGAACATGTCAGTTGTTTTGATCTAGGCCTCACTAAACTCGTCTGAAGGTCCCCTGGTACCAGTTGAAAAAAGTAATGGGAGTATATATGGAGACTGGTTAGTGAAATACATGTAAAAAAAAATATATATATATATATACACTACCGTTCAAAAGTTTGGGGTCACTTAGAAATGTCCTTGTTTTTGAAAGAAAAGCGAATTTTTCAGTGTCGACATTGTTAATGTTGTAAATGACTATTGTAGCTGTAAACGGCAGATTTTTTATGGAATATCTACATAGGTGTACAGAGGCCCATTTATCAGCAACCATCACTGCTAGGCAGAGTTGCAAAGAAAAAGCCATAACTCAGACTGGCCAATAAAAGATTAAGATGGGCAAAAAAACACAGACACTGGACAGAGGAACTCTGCCTAGAAGGCCAGCATCCCGGAGTCGCCTCTTCACTGTTGACGTTGAGACAGGTGTTTTGCTGGTACTATTTAATGAAGCTGCTAGTTGAGGAAGCGTCTGTTTATTAAACTAGACACTCTAATGTACTTGTCCTCTTGCTCAGTTGTGCACTGGGGCCTCCCACTTCTCTTTCTATTCTGGTTAGAGCCAGTTTGTGCTGTTATGTGAAGGGAGTAGTACACAGCGTTGTACGAGATCTTCAGTTTCTTGGCAATTTCTCGCATGGAATAGCCTTCATTTCTCAGAACAAGAATAGACTGATGAGTTTCAGAAGAAAGGTCTTTGTTTCTGGCCATTTTGAGCCTATAATCGAACCCACAAATGCTGACGCTCCAGATACTAAACTTTTCTAAAGAAGGCCAGCTTTATTGCCTTCTTTAATCAGTACAATAGTTTTCAGCTATGCTAACATAATTGCAAAAGGGTAATGGGCTGATAATGGGCCTCTGTATGCCTAAGTAGATATTCCATTAAAAATCTGCCGTTTTCAGCTACAATAGTCATTTACAACATGAACAATGTCTACACTGTATTTATGATCAATTTGGAAATGGTCCACCCTTTGCTGCTATAATAGCCTCCACTCTTCTGGGAAGGCTTTTCACTAGATGTTGGAATATTGCTGCGAGGACTTACTTCCATTCAGCCACGAGCATTAATGAGGTTGGGCATTCCAATTCATCCCAAAGGTGTTCGATGGAGTTCAGATCATGGCTCTGTTGAGGCCAGTCAAGTTCTTCCACACTGATCTCGACAAATCATTTCCCTATGGACCTCGCTTTGTGCACGGTGCCATTGTCATGCTGAAACAGGAAAGAGCCTTACACAAAGTTGGAAGCACAGAATCGTCTAGAATGTCATCGGTAGTCCGTCAGACTGCCAGATGGTGAAGCTTGATTCATCACTCCAGAGAACGCGTTTCCACTGCTCCAGAGTCCAATGGCAGCAAAGCTTGTGTGCGGCTACTCAGCCATGGAAACCCATTTCATGAAGCTCCCGATGAACAGTTATTGTGCTGACGTTGCTTCCAGAGGCAGTTTGGAACTCAGTAGTGAGTGTTGCAACTGAGGACAGATGATTTTTACGCGTTATCTGCTTCAGCACTCGGCGGTCTTGTTTCTGTGAACTTGTGTGGCCTACCACTTCGCGGCTGAACTGTTGTTGCTTCTAGACGTTTCCACTTCACAATAACTCTTATGGGTTAATAAGTTGACCTGAATGGTGTTCTCTATTCTGTCCCTGAGGCTCCGGAGTTGTTCACTGTGGAGAGAGCCTGGAAGGCCCTGGGAATGGCTGAGAAGAAGCTGCTAGGACCTCTGGGAATGAAGACGTTGGACCCAGAGTAAGAGACCTCATTATCACTCATCACCATGTGACCTGACCAGGAGAACCTAGGGCCCTGAGTTTTTCTTATTCAGGTCATATGTTCAGGAAAAACTCCTGGCCCCACTCATACTTGTTCATTAACTGATTCATTTTCAATACTTATTTTCTTGGCACATATACTGACATCAAGTTAATTTCTCCCCTAGTGATATGGTGTACTGCGGTGTCTATGACAACGCCCTGGACAACGATAACTACAACGTGGCCAGAGGCTTCAACTACCACCAAGGACCAGTGAGTGTCCATTACTGAGGAATTGAGTTGTACTACACCTTGAATTAGGAGTTATTGTTAACTTTATTATGTCAATGCTCCCGAGGGTATGTATTAAATTGATCTGATTGGTTTAATGACTTTTTGTTTGTTTTTTAGGAGTGGCTATGGCCAATTGGGTACTTCCTGCGAGCAAAGCTCTATTTTGCCAAGAAGCTTGGGAAGGAGACCTATGAACAGACAGTGTACCTGGTGAAGAGCATTCTCTCTCAGCATTATGTCCACCTGGAGAGGTAAATACACACACTAACACACATTTTCACATGCGCAAACACACACACTCTTTGAACTTACATCCATGTCTCTTCTAACCCTCTAAGGTCTAGCTGGAAGGGTCTGCCAGAGCTGACCAATGAGAATGGCCAGTACTGTCCCTTCAGCTGCGAATCACAGGCCTGGTCCATCTCCACGGTGCTGGAAGTCCTCCACGACATATAGCACCTCACTTCCTGTGGGCGGAGACTAGCCCCATTATCTAATGTCCTCTTGAAGTCCGGCACTGTTTTAATTCACCTTCATAGTGTGGTGTTTGTTGTCTTGTTTTGGACCACGTGTACACCCTATGCACTAAACCTACTGGGCTCGCAAGTATACAGTAATGCCTTGTGAACACCAGCAATTCTAGTGGTTGTGGACAGCATTGGGAGATTTTAGCTCACGGCCTCATTTGACGGCTGACTTAGTGTTGTCAAGGTATGATACCTATGTTACAGTAGATACATGAGCTAATGTTAAAGCACTTAATGATAAAGTATTAAAGATAAAGTATTGGAATGGTTTGGAAGACCGACTGTTTTAAACCAGCTAACCTCATAGGCAGTTGAACTTTAACCGTGTGTCGCCTGCGCTGCTACCCGGTCCATGGAGATCCTTTTAAAGATGGTATCAAAATGTACTGTACTATGAAATTAGTCAAGTGACAACCCATTGCTGTGTGCTTCCATGCCTTTTTATTAGAGTTTAGATCCCTAAAAATAAACCTCTGTGGAAAGCATCACTGTGACAGAATAACTTGTAGAGTAGCTGTTCTATCCATAACCCACCCTAAATGTGATGCATCTCTCCTTGTGAATCTGGTGCCACTTTTTATTGGTCAGCATGCTCCCAGTTTATAGTGTGATTGATTATTGTGTCTGTCTACATAGTGTTGTCACAACACGTAGTGGTATATAAACAGTCTGCAACAAGAGACATTCTGTGTCTTTGACTTGATGTTTGTGTAGAGGTGAAGAAAACCGTAACGGGTTAGCCTGTTCACCAGCTTTTTTTCTCTGGATTGTTAGACACAGCACAAAATAAATGTTTTTTTATACCAGTCAAAAGGTTGGCCACACCTACTCGATCAGCTCCTTTGTCTCACAACAACCTCTCCCTCAATATAAGCAAGACAAAGGAGCTGATTGTGGACTATAGGAAAAGGAGGGCTGAACAGGCCCCATTAACATTGACAGGGCTGAAGTGGAGTAGATCGAGAGTTTCAAGTTCCTTGGTGTCCACATCACCAACAAATTATCATGGTCCAAACACACCAAGGCCGTTGTGAAAAGGGCACGACAAAACCTTTTCCCCCTCAGGAGACTGAAAATATTTGGCATGGGTCCTCAGATCCTCAAAAAGTTCTACAGCTGCACCATGGAGAGCATCGTGCAGTAACATTAGTGTACAGTCGTAGCCAAAAGTTTTGAGAATGACACAAATATTTTTAAGAGGCCATCAAAACTGTGTTTTCTCACGCAATTGCATAGCTTATAGAAACGTTGCGCAACATGAGCTCATGGGCTCTCAAGTGTTTGATTGGATTTTACATTACATTTGAATTGATGTCAGAATGATCCAAGGGACAATAGAGTGCCAGGCAGTTAGCAAGTTTGGTAGACTACTAATGACCATCAGCAGCATCAGAGCTTGGAGAAGCCTAATTACTGTGACTAAACGGTCACATGGAATTTGACTGCCATCATGACTCGTGACCGCCGGTGTGGCGGTAATACGGTCAATGTAACAGCCCTAATTCACACCATCAGGTCCTGGTCCATGAGAACCCCAATCTGATGTGATGTTACATGGGATATCTCACCTTGGTGGACACTCCTTCCCAGTGCAGAACTCATGTGTGGGTTCAGGTCTGGTCACGGTGTCGCACTCATAGTGGACACACCGACACTGATACCTGCAGAGCATAGACTACCATGACCAATATAATACTGAACAATCAGGCTTACACTAAATATCCCACTGAACATGTATCCTTTATGTTTCTTTTGTTCATGAGACTAAACTATCTTTAGTGGGAGGTATGATCAATGTGGAGAGAAGAGACAAGAAGTGATTTGCCAGTACCGGTATGTGTGTTTGTTGATGTTGGTGTAATGTATGTGAACGTGTTTGAGAGAATGTGTGTAAAGTGTGTGTACAATGTGGGTGTGTACATTGTATGTGTGGTGTGGCTGGTAGCTGCACCTGTGGTACATGTTGAGCTGCAGGGTGCATACGCAGATACCTTCCATCTGTACATGTCAGCAAGGCTGATGTCATGGTCCATCAATCGCACCTCAAACTCATTGCTGCTGGAACGCACGGGAGAGGAGAAAGAATGATAAAACCAGAGGATGGGAAAAAGAGATGAGGCACACAGAGGGAGAAAGGTGATTGAATGTCTGAATTAAACTAAATTGAACCAAATTGAAGCCAACAAATTGGCTAATTAATATAAAGGTAGGTAGTCGTGGTAATTCAATATGAAGGTGCAAAGAGCCTTCAAACAACAAACAAAAGCACATCTACAGTTGAAGTTGAAAGTTTACATAAACTTAGGTTGGGTCATTAAAACAAGTACTTCAACCACTCCACAAATTTCTTGTAAGCAAACTATAGTTTTGGCAAGTCGGTTAGGACATCTACTTTGTGCATGACACAAGTAATTTTTACAACAATTGTTTACAAACAGATTATTTCACTTATAATTCACTGTATCACAATTCCAGTGGGTCAAAAGTTCACATACACTAAGTTGACTGTGCCTTTAAACAGCTTGGAAAATTCCAGAAAATTATGTCATGGTTTTAGAAGCTTCTGATAGGCTAATTGACATCATTTGAGTCAATTGGAGGTGTACCTGTGGATGTATTTCAAGGCCTACCTTCCAACTCAGTGCCTCTTTGCTTGACATCATGGGAAAATCAAAAGAAATCAGCCAAGACCTCAGAAAAAAAATTGTGAACCTCCACAAGTCTGGTATATCCTTGGGAGCCATTTCCAAACGCCTGAAGGTACCACGTTCATCTGTACAAACAATAGTACGCAAGTATAAACACCACGGGACCACACAGCCGTCATACCGCTCAGGAAGGAGACACGTTCTGTCTCCTAGAGATGAACATCCCCTGGGTCGAAAAGTGCAAATCAACAACAACAACAAAGGACCTTGTGAAGCTGCTGGAAGAAACAGGTACAAAAGTATCTATATCCACAGTAAAACGAGTCCTATATCGACACAACCTGAAAGGCCGCTCAGCAAGGAAGAAGCCACTGCTCCAAAACCGCCATAAAAAAAGCTAGACTACGGTTTGCAACTGCACATGGGGACAGATCGTACTTTTTGGAGAAATGTCCTCTGGTCTGATGAAACAAAAATAGGACTGTTTGGCCATAATGACCATCATTATGTTTGGAGGGAAAAGGGGGAGGCTTGCAAGCCGAAGAACACCATCCCAACCGTGAGGCATGGGTGTGGCAGCATCATGTTGTGGGGGTGCTTTGCTGCAGGAGGGACTGGTGAACTTCAAAAAATAGATGGTATCATGAGGAAGAAAAATTATGTGGATATGTTGAAACAACATCTCAAGACATCAGTCAGGAAGTTAAAGTTTGGTCACAAATGGGTCTTCCAAATGGGCAATGACCCCAAGCATACTTCCAAAGTTGTGGCAAAATGGCTTAAGGACAACAAAGTCAAGGTATTGGAGTGGCCATCACAAAGCCCTGACCTCAATCCTATAGAAAATGTGTGGACAGAACTGAAAAATCGTGTGCGAGCAAGGAGGCCTACAAACCTGATTCAGTTCTGTCGGGAGCTCTGTCGGGAGGAATGGGCCAAAATTCACCCAATTTATTGTGGGAAGCTTGTGGAAGGCTACCTGAAACATTTGACCCAAGTTAAACAATTTAAAGGCAATGCTACCAAATACTAATTGAATGTATGTAAACTTCTGACCCACTGGGAATGTGATGAAAGAAATAAAATCTGAAAGAAATATTTGTCTCTACTATTCAATCTGACATTTCACATTCTTAAAATATCTTAACTGACCTAAGACGGGGAATTTTTACTAGGATTAAATATCGGGAATTGTGAAAAACTGAGTTTAAATGTATTTGGCTAAGGTGTATGTAAACTTCCGTCTTCAACTGTATATGACAGCCATATAGATTTGAAGACAAACTCATTTTACATCACCACATCTTTGAACACAAGAAGAGGTATGAAATAAAGTTATTTTGTTGAAATCACAAACATGGGTAGAAACCCCAAAAGTCTGACAATTCTGTAACTTAACTAGGGTACTAGAGTGATGCATGTCCAAACAAGAATGTGCAAGCCCCACTTTTCAGGTTTTAATGCACTAGGCTATCAAACCCGGAACCTCCAGGAAGTTCCAAATCACTACCTTTTTGGAGGTGGTGGCGACCAGCAGTGGGGGACAATTGTTGCCCAGCCATATCAAGGACGTATGATACCTACCAATGGTCTAGTTACTTCCCACTCTGCACACACTGGTTAAATCAATGTTGTTTCCACATCATTTAAATTAAATTACTTTGAACCAATGTGGAATAGATGTTGAATTGACGTCTGTGCACAGTGGGTTTAGACAGAAGCAAAAGTAGGGAGGTTGGTCGGAGAGGATGAGTGGGCGTAAAAGGCAACTGTCTAACAATCCAAAGGTTGCGCGTTCGAGTAGCATTTTAGCAAACCCTTCCCGTAACACTTATTCTAAACTTAACCCAATTCACCTAACCTACTATGTAAATTCACCTAACCTTTGTCGTTTTAGTTGTCGGATCCTCTCACATAAATTATCCTAACCTTCTTCGTTAGTTCACCTAACCACCAACGTAAATTCTCCCCATAATTAGGGGTTCAGGTAGCGAAGCTGTGTAAAACCCTTTTGTATTTGTTGCAGTTCATTATTATTCTCCTGCCAATGATTTGGTGAAAAAAATACAAATTCCTGTGAGATGGTAAGGCTTAGGAGGGTGCAACCTTGCATGTTGGTAAAGCACCAAGGGCCACACCCTCTCATGCAATGCCATGCCAATGGCCACGTGGTGGCGCTATAACACAAGATTGAAAATGCAAACTTTGAAAGGTCAGGCCCCTTACCCCGTGTGACCTAGTCATTCAATTCAGTACATATGACCCTCTCCTCACAAGGAACAAAGTTGCCTCAAGGATCCATAAGGTCCACCATGATGGATTTTCTGCTATTTAGAATTTTGTGAAAAACACATAAAACGCTATTCCTCTAGCACCAAATAATCGGTCTGCACGAAACTTGATACATGGCATCAATGGACCAAGGTCTTTCAACGCCTGTTTTTACAGACTTGTATGTTGAAAAATATGTCCGGTACTGGCCAATAAAGACTCAAGTGGACGTGACCTGGCACATAAATGCATATAATTCAGACAGAGACATTCGTATTGTAATAAAACTTGATTACCATGTTCCAAACACTGTCAAGACTCAACATATGGAAGCACATTCAGATCGACCCCACACGGTGGCACTATTACGGGAACATATTCATATCCCTTGATCTGTTTGACTCACAGTGGTTACATTTTACACACATGCTCGGGGATGTGATTCTAGCTAACCTGTAGAGAACGGTTGAGTTTGGCCGCATGTTGGCGCTGTTGGATAAGAAAAAACATGAATGCAGCTCATTGGCTTATAGGGACCGTGTTGTTTTAGCTAGACTCTTGGAAAATGTTGAGTTTAAAGATGTGCGTCCATAGATGCTATTGCCGCCTGTCCCTTTTAATAGCCGAGCGTCAGCACACAATTCACCAAATAAACGGCTGTTTCAAATAAACGATATGGGTCTAAATGAATTGTTAATGAGTGAACTACAGTGAGTACCAAAAAAAGATAGGGCAAAAGAAGATAAAGGAGAGCAACATCATTGCCATGGATGAGACAGCACTGTGGTTTGACATGGTCATGGTAAGGTGTTCAGAAGTAGCTCATCCTAGGGCGATGTGTCCTGATGGTGGTACTGTGGGACCATAGCTTGACCCCCGGCATGGCTGCTTACAGCTATATTTCTTCTTTGTTGTTAGGATGTACCAAGCAACCTGGTCTCAAATAAAGATGTATAGTACTGAACGTACTCCAAGATGTATTATAAATTACTTCATCTGTAGCGACGTGCTTGTGTTCTGACGTTCTGTTGTTGTGTGGTTATCAGGGCACGTTTAATAGTTACTCAGAGTTTTGCGGGGTACAGCATGCCAGTCCCCCTGCTGTCTGCTAGGTATCCTTGTGGTTGCTGGAACAGCGGGGGGCTGGGCACCAAAGGTTGTGTTATATTGCCATGCTTGATTATTCTCTCTCTCTCTCTTACGTCCTGGATCAGTGAGATAGCTATCAGAGTTAGTGATTTATGATAACGATTTATTGGCGTAGGCTACGTACATACAGTAGCGTGTTCGAGTTGCATAAAAAACTGTTTGATTCGAGAAAGCGATCCACTGTCTTGGATATTATTTTACTAATGATCTATCAAGGTCATTACAATATGACAATATGCATCCTCTAGTTCGCATGATATTGCACGACCGCTATACCATTCATAATGTAACCTAACTTAATGTAACATATGATACTAAAGGGAGCATCACCGATTTACATACAGAATAATACGAATTCCCTGAGACCATGTTGCCAATTGGACATTGGCCAGTTTCACTTCAAAGTCACTGGAGTTGAGCAGGTCTGGTGCCAGTCAGGTGGAGGCCATGTAGATGATTCAAGAGGCTTGAGTACTCAATAATAGAAATTAACCCTTGGAATTTGAAAATCATATGTCACAAAACAACTGTTTTGACGCATCTAGAAGGCTTGAAGTATGTCTGTAAAAAAAAGTTGGGGAAAAGGTTCAAAGAACTTTTTTTTCAGAAGCTGTTTTATAACGGTTGCCCTGATGTTGGTTAGATGTAGACTAGCCTAGACTGTTTTGTTAACGCATTAGAGCATCTTCCCATGTCAGACGTCTACAGACTACCTTCCTTCAATTAGAACTAAAGTAGAACCCTGTACCGTATCCATGTCTCCCGCACAGCCTCATTAGTTTTGGTCCAGTGGATCACGAAGTTCTCTAATAATATGCAGCCACTTCAACTGCTTAGGAAATACCAGGCAGACATGTAGACTCCAGCTGGGGCTTTGATATTGAAGCATAAAGAGTCCAGAAAAAGTATTTCGGCATAAAACGGAAGGGGGAAGAAGGCGCAAAACCTAAACTTGGCTAATACAGTCCCGAATGGATTGAAACTGTTGCGGGCAAGCATGGGTTAGTAGTCTAGAAACAGAGTATCCTCTTGCCATTTGAAGGCTTTAGTTTCAGATAAGTACCGGGATACATGCACGCGCAGACATTTGAGTTGAGAACAAGGATGTTTGAAGCGCACGGCTTTCTGCACAAGACGGATTAAGATTTTAAATAACTTTTATGAATGAAAAGTATGCGATTTACCTTAAAGTTGCTGGTGGATGCTCTCTCAAAGGTTCCGAATAGCAAGACGGCGCTGTGAATAAGAATAATACCGATTCTTGCGCTCCAAACACAGCACATGGTTCATTTAGGAACAAGGAGGCCTCGCCCCCCCAACCTTAACCACAGCTTGAAAGGGAGGGTTGCACTAAGAGGCCTATTGGTAAGAAAATCCTAGATGCTTTAATGGCTTTACAACCTGCAGGCCTGGAGGGAAAGGAGGGTTGGTCAAGCCGGCTTTGATATACATTGTAGACTTGCAGAACCTTGTACTCTAAAACCCATGCCTGGCTCTTTCAATAGTGACTGCCTCCAGGGGTAGAGGGGTAGTTCTCCTCTCCTGTGTGTGTGTGTGCGTGTGTGCATGTGTGGTGTGTGACAGAGAGACGCAAATGGACAGACAGACATTCAAACAGAACATGTGTGTGTGTGCGCGCACACATGCGTGCGGGGGGGAGTGTGTGAGTGAGTGAGTGAGTGAGTGAGTGAGTGAGTGAGTGAGTGAGTGAGTGAGTGAGTGAGTGAGTGAGTGAGTGAGTGAGTGAGTGAGTGAGTGAGTGAGTGAGTGAGTGAGTGAGTGAGTGAGTGAGAGTGAGTGAGTGAGAGAGGGCCTATATTTACAGGGTGTCAGAGAAGCAATTATTTCTAGTATTAAAAGGGGAAAGACAAGACCTATGGTATTATGATGTAACAAGACCTATGGTATTATGAAGTAGCAAGACCTATGGTATTATGATGTAACAAGACCTATGGTATTATGATGTATCAAGACCTATGGTATTATGATGTCACAGAAGGGGAGGTGGGGTAGTTTCACTAAAATATCATGTCCTGCTTATGCATAACAGTGACTGACTTTCCTTGATAGCATATCCTCATGGTCCTGGTCTTCAAGAAAGGAATATCTCACAAATCCTATAAACACAGACACAATGGTCCTGGCTGTGAGTGAACAATGCATAGGCTATACTGTACAAAACCAACATTTATAATATGGGCCCCAGTCTATCAAAAGTGGTTAGAGTTCCACAGCTAAGGCAAAATATCCAGCCAGGTCGTTCAAGATTGATGTTGAAATCGGACGTCTATCCGTGTCCTGACGACCTCGGGTAATGCCTTCCAAAGCGACCACTAGGGGCAACAGTGAGAGATATTGCCATCAAGTGGGCATGAGTTTTGCTAGGGCATTGTGGATGTGGGTGGTGGTGGATCAGAAGGTTGTGTGTTCAATCCCAGTCATGCACACTGGTTTTTATTGGAGAAATATGGAATGATACAGAGCAGGAGCAACTTCAAAATTTGACGTTTGGAGATCGTGGATGAACGTCTAATTCTGCAGTAAGACTGTGAAAGCCTGTTGATATATCATTCTTCCCATGCTGCTAGAAAGTAAGTTGGAATAAATACGCCGGTGTAAAGTTTATTTTGTTTCATACCGGTCATACTGTTAACATTATTTGATTGATTCCACAAACCCAAGCTTGCATTCATTCTCTCAGTGCTGGAAGAATGTTGCTTTTGTCTTCCCCAGGAAACATACAAATTTTACAGACGCCAACAACTGTTCCACTTAAAGCCGAAAATATATGAAACCTGTATATTCTATTAAATAGGCTTATGGATGTCAAACCCAGCCCCAACAACTGGAAATAAAGCCTGTAGCTGTTTCACTTGGTTTTCTGGCCAAATGTCTCCATGTTTCCATCAATGTGTATAAGCTGTTCCATATGGAGCGATGTAAAAGGAGGGAGTAAAAAAGGCCAAAGCCCAGGGGGAGGTGTATGTTTTCTAGTAGTTCTTGTTACTACAAAACATTTCCTGCTCCCCAACAGAAGATCTTACATAGAGGCCAATGAATGTAATATTTATGGAGGACTTTGATGGAGTCTCTTTAATGAACAGATTGCAGGAGATTTCCCAGTTAGGTAATATGCTGAATATATTTCCTGTGTTCGGTAGCACCAACCCATCTGAACTCCAACCAGACAATAGTATATCACCTTGGATAATGCAAGCTTGTTCTTGTGTTACTGTGAATATAAAGGTTTGACTGAAGAGGCATGTTCAGACGTTTCACCCAAAATAACTTTGCTGTCAGAGTCCCTCTTTTAGGAATTCACTATCTTTGTGGTTCACTGAACACATCATCAAAGAGCCCTCACTGCTGCTCGATCATCCTATTTTTCCAACTTAATTAAGGAAAATAAGAACAATCCAAAATGTATTTTTGATACTGTCGCAAAGCTAACTAAAAAGCAGCATTCCCCAAGAGAGGATGGCTTTCACTTCAGCAGTAATAAATTCATGAACTTCTTTGAGGAAAAGATCATGATCATTAGAAAGCAAATTACGGACTCCTCTTTAAATCTGCGTATTCCTCCAAAGCTCAGTTGTCCTGAGTCTGCACAACTCTGCCAGGACCTAGGATCAAGAGAGACACTCAAGTGTTTTATTACTATATCTCTTGACACAATGATGAAAATAATCATGGCCTCTAAACCTTCAAGCTGCATACTGGACCCTATTCCAGCTAAACTACTGAAAGAGCTGCTTCCTGTGCTTGGCCCTCCTATGTTGAACATAATAAATGGCTCTCTCTATCCACCGGATGTGTACCAAACTCACTAAAAGTGGCAGTAATAAAGCCTCTCTTGAAAAAGCCAAACCTTGACCCAGAAAATATAAAAAACTATCTGCCTATATCGAATCTTCCATTCCTCTCAAACATTTTAGAAAAAGCTGTTGCACATCAACTCACTGCCTTCCTGAAGACAAACAATGTATACGAAATGCTTCAGTCTGGTTTTAGACCCCATCATGGCACTGAGACTGCACTTGTGAAGGTGGTAAATTACCTTTTAATGGCGTCAGACTGAGGCTCTGGATCTGTCCTCATGCTCCTAGACCTTAGTGCTGCTTTTGATACCATCGATCACCACATTCTTTTGGAGAGATTGGAAACCCAAATTGGTCTACACGGACAAGTTCTGGCCTGGTTTAGATCTTATCTGTCGGAAAGATATCAGTTTGTCTCTGTGAATGGTTTGTCCTCTGACAAATCAACTGTAAATTTCGGTGTTCCTCAAGGTTCCGTTTTAGGACCACTATTGTTTTCACTATATATTTTACCTCTTGGGGATGTCATTTGAAAACATAATGTTAACTTTCACTGCTATGCGGATGACACACAGCTGTACATTTCAATGAAACATGGTGAAGCCCCAAAATTGCCCTCGCTAGAAGCCTGTGTTTCAGACATAAGGAAGTGGATGGCTGCAAACTTTCTTCTTTTAAACTCGGACAAAACAGAGATGCTTGTTCTAGGTCCCAAGAAACAAAGAGATCTTCTGTTGAATCTGACAATTAATCTTGATGATTGTACAGTCGTCTCAAATAAAACTGTGAAGGACCTCGGCGTTACTCTGGACCCTGATCTCTCTTTTGACGAACATATCAAGACTGTTTCAAGGACAGCTTTTTCCCATCTACGTAACATTGCAAAAATCAGACACTTTCTGTCCAAAAATGATGCAGAAAAATTAATCCATGCTTTTGTTACTTCTAGGTTAGACTACTTCAATGCCCTACTCTCCGGCTACCCGGACACAGCACTGAATAAACTTCAGTTAGTGCTAAATACGGCTGCTAGAATTCTGACTAGAACAAAAATAAATTATCATATTACTCCAGTGCTAGCCTCCCTACACTGGCTTCCTGTTAAGGCAATGGCTGATTTCAAGGTTTTACTGCTAACCTAGAAAGCATTACATGGGCTTGCTCCTACCTATCTTTCCGATTTGGTCCTGCCGTACATACCTACACGTACGCTACGGTCACAAGACGCAGGCCTCCTAATTGTCCCTAGAATTTCTAAGCAAACAGCTGGAGGCAGGGCTTTCTCCTATAGAGCTCCATTTTTATGGAATGGTCTGCCTATCCATGTGAGAGACGCAGACTCGGTCTCAACCTTTAAGTCTTTACTGAAGACTCATCTCTTCAGTAGGTCATATGATTGACTGTAGTCTATTCCAGGAGTGTGAAGGTGAACGGAAAGGCTCTGGAGCAACGAACCGCCCTTGCTGTCTCTGCCTGGCCTCTCTTCACTGGGACTCTCTGCCTCTAACCCTATTACAGAGGCTGAGTCACTGGCTTACTGGTGCTCTTCCATGCCGTCCCTAAGAGGGGTGCGTCACTTGAGTGGGTTGAGTCACTGACGTGATCTTCCTGTCTGGGTTGGCGCCCCCCCCTTGGGTTGTGCCGTGGTGGAGATCTTTGTGGGCTATACTCGGCCTTGTCTCAGGATGGTAAGTTGGTGGTTGAAGATATCCCTCTAGTGGTGTGGCTGTGCTTTGGCAAAGTAGGTGGGGTTGCCTGTTTGGCCCTGTCCGGGGGTATCGTCGGACGGGCCACAGTGTCTCCCGACCCCTCCTGTCTCAGCCTCCAGTATTTATGTTGCAGTAGTTTATGTGTCGGGGGGCTAGGGTCAGTCTTATATCTGGAGTACTTCTCCTGTCTTATCCGGTGTTCTGTGCGAATTTAAGTATGCTCTCTCTAATTCTCTCTTTCTCTCTTTCTTTCTTTCTCTCTCTCGGAGGACCTAAGCCCTAGGACCATGCCTCAGGACTACCTGGCATGATGACTCCTTGCTGTCCCCAGTCCACCTGGCCGTGCTGCTGCTCCAGTTTCAACTGTTCTGCCTGCGGCTATGGAACCTTGACCTGTTCACCGGACATGCTACCTGTCCCAGACCTGCTGTTTTCAACTCTCTAGAAACAGCAGGAGCGGTAGAGATACTCTTAATGATCGGTTATGAAAAGACAACTGACATTTACTCCTGAGGTGCTGACTTGTTGCACCCTCGACAACTACTGTGATTATTATTATTTGACCATGCTGGTCATTTATGAACATTTGAACATCTTGGCCATGTTCTGTTATAATCTCCACCCGGCACAGCCAGAAGAGGACTGGCCACCCCTCATAGCCTGGTTCCTCTCTAGGTTTCTTCCTAGGTTTTGGCCTTTCTATGGAGTTTTTCCTAGCCACCGTGCTTCTACACCTGCATTGCTTGCTGTTTGGGGTTTTAGGCTGGGTTTCTGTACATCACTTTGAGATATCAGCTGATTTAAGAAAGGCTATATAAATACATTTGATTTGATTTGATCATATGGAATACTTAAAAAGCAATCTATAACCTTCAAAGTTCTTTGGGGAAGAAAGGAAACTGTATCAAATGTAAAACAGTCCTAAACCAATCAAGTGTTTGACCATGCTGACCATAACATTACTTTTTTATTACTTCTAAAAAGAAAGAGGTAAATCAGTGAGACCTTATACCCAACAAACAACTCTGACCTCCTACGCTGACTAATACACAATTACATTTTCTACTTTTCTTCAACCCCAACGACAAAATAAAATAGTATCCCTGAGATTAGTAGCTGCACTCCCTGGCATGTTGTCATACTATTGCAGGTATTTTTTAAACAAAAAGGATCTGTGATTTCACTCACACATTGTACCCATTAAAGAGGACCTCTAGCGGCTGTGGCATAGTTGTAGGTTTCTGTCAAAGCAACAACTTCAACCTCCCGAGCTGCCACATACTGCTACTGCTGGAGGGCTCTGTACCTACACAATAGACTGTTGTCCTAACAGCTTTGAATGGGGGATGCCAAGCAACACGGATCTGCACCTCTCACCCTTACATAAACACTGGCATATACACATTCCATAGCACAGGGAATTATTAATCAAGTATTACTCAACCAGGAGAACTATCCTTCAGAGGGTGAGGAGGTTATTGTAACTGGTTTGAGTGGCTTGTGAGAGATGTTAATAGGAGCACAGGCTGTTAAACCTTTCTATTCTCTTTTTAAGAGAACCTTTCAGAACTACCTACCGAACACAGAATAAAGTGTCTAAGTTGGAGCAAAGGTGAGATTAAATTACTTGAAAATACATATTTGACTGTTTCTGGCCCCAGGACGTTATATTTGGGAAACAAGTGCATTAGCCCCAAACAAGATAATCAAAAGTAAGATGCAAGTAAAACATACAATGTTGGCATTTGTGTTCATACTTTAGGCATTTGAGTACAATATTCTGCATTAGAAAAGTTCACTTATAGTCCACCTACTGATCTAAGGAACAATTGCAAGACCTGTGGCTTGTGTATCAAGACCAGTATACCAGTAAATAACTGCTGAACAGTTATGACAGGATCCACTCTGTGAGGGAAATGCACATTATTATGAAATACACTATGTATAATGGCTGTTCACTCTAAATAATATATAACGGATAATACTCATTTATCTTGATTTCCACATTGCTGGAATGGTGGGAGAATAATGTCCATCACATAAACAGACGATGACAGAAATAATCCCCTAGATGTCGCTATCGGGTAAATTTGGGGCTCACATTTTCTCTTTATTTCAACCACAAATAGCCTATTCTAAAATTGTGTCCGATTTATGAGCTTCATTCTGCAGTCCATCAAATAATATCACCTATAATAATACCCTACTAGTCAGGAATTCTATAGCAAACATTTCCCAATGGCAAGAAGAGGCAACTACAACTATACAGTTAAGAAGAAAGAACATTAATGACCAAATATTATGTTTGAAAACTATTGTTTAATCTCTTGTAACATTGTTTCACATCCAATCTGTGAGACAGACTGCACCCTGTATCCAATAATGATAAAGTCCGTCCCACCTATCCATAACCAACCATTAGAACGTTCACTTGCCTGTTCATTCACCTCCAACCATCAACAGTGGTCATACCTATCACTTACAGCGAGGGCAACACAATAATTTTCACCTGAGGACTCTAAATACATCTCGGATTAACTTCCATTGCGAGATCACTTTTTTTTATCATGAACATCTTATTATAACATTTGAATATTTCTTGTTATAACATTTGAATATTTCAAACTACTTTATTATTTTTGAAATTCGCTGCAGAGAGTTTCAAATACATCATTTTTTGATTAGCAATTTATCAATTGTGCACCTGGTAATTTAGGAGATGGTGTCTAGGTTGCAGATATTGCTCTTGTTGTGGTGTGCGGTCGCTCTCACTTGGGCACAAGTTGCATTCAGCGACGTAATGGATAATGGAATAAAAGAGGAACTAGAACAGACCGACGGACCACTGCTAGATGATGAGATGGACAACCAGGAAAACGTTTTAACTCAGGTATTTACGACCTTTCTCGGTATTTGTAACAGGATTGATTATATAGGTATAGGCTGTGCGTAAAATTAGGCTATCTAAAGCCAAGTGCGACAGTTAATGAGAATAACTAAGAGGAAGAATAATTAATTTTCCCAAGCATTATAATTCCGTTTAGTTTAGGATATTAATAATGGACACTTCATGGTCTATGAATACTGGCCTTGGAAAAGTTAACCTATTACGTTGAGCACTTATCATGCGTACTTACGCACGCACACTGAGCGTTGTCATTTTAGTATATAGTTACTTTAGTTTTAAAATGTTCTCCTAAATGTGAAATATGTTCGTAAGACAAAAATATTTTTCATACCCATATAAAGGGTTAAAAAGCAGTATTTTTTTACATTAGTCGATTGTTAGTCGTTAAACCATTTTCAATGTGCAATGTGCATAGAATATTTGGTATCAGAGAGATGAGATGGTAGTTTTTCCTATGTAGTGATAAATGTATACATTCTCATTAATATGCTATTCAGCTAACTCTGAATCCATCCTATAAGTAACTGCACCAGAGGAGGCTGGTGGGAGGAGCTATATGAGGACGGGCTCATTGTAGTGGCTGGAATGGAACTGGAACAAAAAGAACTTATCAAACACATCAAAACAATATGTTTGACTCAGTTCCATTTATTCCATTCCAGCCATTACAAGGAAAGGGGGATACCTAGTTGTACTGACTAGGTAACTGAATGCCTTCAACTGAAATGTGTCTTCGGCTTTAACCTCTGAATCAGAGAGGTGCAGGGGCTGCCTTAATCAACATCCACGGCGCCCTGGAAACAGTGCGTTAACTGCCTTGCTCAGGGGCAGAACGACAGATTTTTACCTTGTCAGCTCGGGGATTCGATCCAGCAACATTTCGGTTACCTGCCCAACGCTCTTAACCACTAGGCTGTCCTCCTACATCTCCTTCCACCAGCCTCCACTGAACTGTAACCAATGCATGTGTCAATGCCTTGTGTCTGTGTGAATTGTTGAAATGCTGTGCTCCTCATTGGTGGACTACCCATGCTCTACCCATCTCTTCTCAATTATAGCTGCTGGGAGATTATGACAAAGTGAAAACGCTGTCGGAAGGCTCTGACTGTCGCTGTAAATGTGTTGTCAGACCGCTGAGCAGAAGTGCCTGCCGGCGGATAGAGGAGGGCGCCGCCAAAGCCGAAGACTTTTACACAGTGGAGACTGTGACATCGGGGCCCAATTGTAAAAAGTGTGCGTGTATAGCCCCACCCTCTGCTCTGAATCCCTGCGAGGGAGATTACAGGTTCAAGAAGCTGCAGGAGGCGGGGAAAGATGACATCAAGGTAAAACACAAGCGCCTACCTCTAAGGACAAAAAACACTACACTGGTCCATCATAAAATAACCCATAGTCTTTGTAAAACAAGGAGTTAGCCAGGTCCCTTTGCAAGGGAATATTTCCTCAAACTTTATTTGATCTGAATGAAATGTCCACATCATCTGTGATTGAAAATATGTGGTTGAAAACAGCGTGAGACAGGACTACAACATGTACATGTATGTTATCTAAAATGTACTGCAATGATTCTGATCACTTTCTCTTACAGCTCTCAACAGTAATGGAGTTATTGGAGGGAGCGTTTTACGGGATGGATCTGTTAAAGTTGCACTCAGTTACAACCAAACTCCTCAACCGGGTTGACAATATAGAAAAGGTTTGTCATAAAAGACTGTAAAAACACCAGCAAATCAGCTCCAAGTGATTTTCATTTTGGAAATCTGTTCCAAAGTATTCACACACATGATAGCGAGATATATTTGATCGTATACAAATGTAAGCAAGGTTTGAAATTATTATGTTTTAGTCAAATATTATAGCTGTTGGTGCTCCTTGTGGTCAATTTGCAGTCTACAAGTTATTTGTAATGATGTTCCAGCCCCCTGACCATCCGCTCAAGAAACAAATCTGCCCCCGGTTGGATCTAGTCGATGAGCCCTGCCTTAGAGTCTATGGTCATGGTACTGGCTTCTCACCATTTTGCTTTGTCTCTGTGGGTGTCCAGACCTTTTCTTGTAACCACACGGAGAAGGATAAAGTGAGTGTGAGGAGCCCCTCTAGTGAGGAAAAGGAGCGAGAGAAGGAGAGAAGAGCCCAGCAGAGGATGGAAAAGAGAAAACGTCTGACTGAGCTGGAGCCGTCTCTGCAGAAGGATACAGCTGCAGCTTATGCTAACACAGAGGTAAGACACACACACATACACACACAAAGTCTACGCTAACCAAGGCAGTCAGTCTCTTTGGACTTGTAGTGGAAACGTTGGCAAGACATTAAGGTAGCCAGTAGCCTGGCACTCTCTTTAATACAGTGTGGCGGGATAAAAACTAGTCTGCTTTCTGGACTACAACAGTTTCCAGATGTCTCAGATAACAATTAATTTTCCTCAGACTTCAGAGTATTTGACATAAATTACTTTCTTACTTTGAACCTCGACTGCATACGTTTCCAGAAAAACAATATGTTCAAAACCATAGCATTTGTTTCTGTAGCCTAGTATTACAATTTAAAATCAGAAACAGAAAACTTTACTGCCATGCAACAAATGGTTGCTAAGAACTTATTGTAACTAAAAATCAACAGGTATAGTATGTAGTACAGTTGTCTCACTAAAAGCTTCACGATAACACAATGGTAACATTTGGTCCTTTGTGATTGGATCCTCCTATAGAAAAAGTATGAGGAGCGCTACATTGGGGCCAAGGGCCAGGGGACCACCAAGCCCATGCTGAAGAAGAGCCAGCTGCAAAACAGGGAGGGGCCCCTGAAAGGCAAGGTGGGACTCAACGGCATGGTCATCAGAGGAGTGACTTTCTACAAGGCCAACACGGTGGACGATGGAGCCGCTGGGGAGCTCAGTAAGTCCATTAAAATACTGGACATATACTAGAATAACTAACATAGCAGTGGTCTATCCAGTTCAGAACATACAGCACATCTTCCCAGGGATTTTAGTGATGTCGACGGCTTCTTTTTGGGGGTCTCTATATTGGGGCTGTGCCTATAGACATGTTTTGTTCTGGGGTTTAATATGAGATTGGAGAGGCTTCTTGAGTATATTGGTGTACTGTAGATGATGCTTGTGCTGCTCATTCACCAGCAGCAGACGAAGCCCTGAGCGGTGATGGTTCCATGGACCTGCTCATCGATGACCAGCTCCTGAGACCCACCCAGCCCAGACCTGTAGCAGGCACCGCGACACCAACATCGCAAGACAGGAAGTGGAACCCAGACAACCAGGCCACTCGTGCCTCTAAAACAACCAATAGTCCCCAAGGAAATCCCACCACATCTGCCCCTAAAGCTACCGAGACACCATCAACCACTGTGTTCATCCCGACCACAACCATTCCAACCACAACTACGACCGCAGCAACCACCACTACTACTACAATGGTTGCGACAAGCGCAAGCACCACTCAGCCAGCGGCCACTAGGAAACCTGAAACCGTGTCTGTTTTGACCACGTCTCCAACCGCTGCAGTGCGACAGGTCAACAGCACCACAGCCTCACCCAGCAAGGTGACAGGTGCGCCCAAACCCAAGCATCACATCGTCTGGACAGAGGGCCCCTCGGCGACCCCTAAAGTCCCTGGTAAAAAATATCTTTGGTTGATCAGATTTTTTATTTTCCAAAGTGAAATTCAAATTTGATGCTGAAAAAGGCATGATTTGTATTATACACCACATTGATCTTTTTGGGAGGGAAATAGTGTTATTTGTTTGATCTTTAAATACCTGAGGGGAGTACAGATTATCTTTATCTTTGTATGTTTACTTACAGGCATGTGCAAAGACACTCTGGCCTCCATCTCGGACCCAGTGACCCATAACACCTACGGCCGGAAGGAAGGGGCCTGGATGAAGGACCCAAAGGGCAACGGAAATGTCATATATGTCACCAACTACTACTATGGTAACCACCTACTGGAATTCCACGACATGGACAACTTCAAACAAGGTATTTTCACAATAGAATAGTCTCAAAACCAAGTAACTGCTTTGGTTCTAGGTGCCATGATTACGAGACAGACATGGCAATAGATTCATGTAATGGTGCCATTTGATTTGTGCAATGTGTGCTGCTCAGTATTGAATACTCTATTGTTTCTCTGGTCTGTTTCCTGTCAGGACACTTCACCAATTCCTACAAGCTACCGTACAACTGGATCGGCACAGGCCACGTGGTGTACAACGGAGCTTTCTATTACAACCGCGCCTTCTCCCGTGACATCATCAAGTTCGACCTGCATCTGCTCTACGTGGCGGCCTGGACGACGCTGCACGACGCCGTGTTAGAGGAGGAGGACGCCTCCTGGAGGCGGCGAGGACACTCGGATATCGACTTTGCGGTGGATGAGAGCGGCCTGTGGTTAGTGTACCCTGCTCTGGATGAGGAGGGCTTCCATCAGGAAGTAATCATCCTAAGCCGTGTGAACCCGACCGACCTCAGCCTCCAGAGTACGTTCAGAACGGGCCTGAGGAGACACTTCTACGGAAACTCCTTTGTCATTTGTGGTGTCCTGTATGCGGTGGACAACTACGAACGCACCCTCGCCAATATATCCTACGCCTTCGATACGCACACACACACCCAGATGATCCCCAGAATACCTTTCACAAACAACTACACATACACGACGCAAATCGACTACAACCCCAAGGACAAAAAGCTGTACGCATGGGACAACGGTCACCAGGTGACCTACAATGTTATATTTGCATATTAAAAGCAGACGAGTAGTGATATATATATATATATAATAAAGGGACAAGCACTTTTTTGTATAAAAGATCCTAAATATATACACTACCGGTCAAAAGTTTAAGAACACCTACTCATGGTTTTAATTAATTTTTACTATTTTCTACATTGTAGAATAATAGTGAAGACATCCAAACTATGAAATAACACATATGGAATCATGTAGTAACCAAAAAAGTGTTAAACAAATCAAAATATATTTTTTATTTGAGATTCTTCAAATAGCCACCCTTTGCCTTGATGACAGCTTTGCGCTCTCTTGGCATTCTTTTAACCAGCTTCACCTGGAATGCTTTTCCAACAGTCTTGAAGGAGATCCCACATATTCTGAGCACTTGTTGGCTGCTTTTCCTAGACTCTGCGGTTCGACTCATCGCAAACCATCTCAATTTGGTTGAGGTCGGGGGATTGTGGAGGCCAGGTCATCTGATGCAGCACTCCATCACTCTCCTTCTTGGTCAAATAGCCCTTACACAGCCTGGAGGTCATTGTGTTAGGTCATTGTCCTGTTGAAAAACAAATTATAGTCCCACTAAGTCCAAACCAGATGGGATGGCGTATCGCTGCAGAATGCTGTGGTAGCCATGCTGGTTAAGTGTGCCTTGAATTCTAAATAAATCACAGACAGTGTCACCAGCAAAGCATTCCCACACCATAACACCTCCTCCTCCATGCTTCACGGTGGGAAATACACATGTGGAGATCATCCGTTCACCCACACCGCGTCTCACAAATCTCAAATTTGGACTCCAGGCCAAAGGACACATTTCCACCGGTCTAATGTCCATTCCTTGTGTTTCTTGGCCCAAGCAAGTCTTTTTTTTATTGGTGTCCTTTAGTAGTGGTTTCTTTGCAGCAATTCAACCAGGAAGGCCTGATTCACACAGTCTCCTCTGAACAGTTGATGTTGAGATGTGTCTGTGCATTTATTTGGGCTGCAATTTCAGAGGCTGGTAACTCTAATGAACGTGTCCTCTGCAGCAGAGGTAACTCTGGGTCTTCCTTTCCTGTGGTGGTCCTCGTGAGAGCCAGTTTCATCATAGCTCTTGATGGTTTTTGTGACTGATTGGCTCAAATGCATTAAGAAGGAAAGAAATTCCACAAATTAACTTTTAACAAGGCACACCTGTTAATTGCAATGCATTCCAGTTGACTACCTCATGAAGCTGCTTGAGAGAATGCCAAGAGTGTGCAAAGCTGTCAAGGCAAAGGGTGGCTATTTGAAGAATCTCAAATAAAAAATATATTTTGATTTGTTTAACACTTTTTTGGTTACTACATGTCTTATTTCATAGTTTTGTTGTCTTCACTATTATTCTACAATGTAGAAAATAAAAAATAATAAAGCAAAACCCTTGAATGAGTAGGTGTTCTCAAACTTTTGAACGGTAGTGTACATTTGATGTCTTAGTGGATTGTAGATCAGTCTACAGGGCCGTTGTGTTTTGCACTTTATAATCTCTGTTGCTCTGTTTGTGTTTTATTTCTCAAAATGTCTCCCATTTTGTCCCAACGCATGTTGTTGTATTTTTATATTTAATGGTCACTGTTTTTAACTGCCCAAATGGCAGCAGGCAAGATCATTCAGCAAAGCAAGACAGTTATTTCTTACTGCTTGTTAGAAGTTTAAAGTGTATGTTGTATATACTGTAATTTAAAATAAATGCCTCCAAACAAGAATGCTGACACACTAGTCATCAATATTAGAACATGTTACTGTCCATGGTTTTTTTCTGAAAACCATGACAAACCATTAAGCAACTCAAACAAAACAAATTCATTATTACACCCCAAATGTACACATTTCTGAAAATAATGGGCACATAACTTACATCATGTTTGTGTGATACTGCTACTGCACATACTAAGGAGTAAAAAACTTGACCCCCCACCCCTTTCTAGCTCTGACTTTCCTGATAACTACTTTGAGGAAAGCATACTTACTATGCCTGTGATAGGTGGTTGTCCCACCTAGCTATTTTAAGATGAATGCACAAACTGTATGTTGATCTGGATAAGAACATCTGCTAAATGACAAAAATTTAAATGTATTGCTTACATTGTTTGGGTTTTTAGTAAGTCATTTTGTTCACTCAACATAGCTTCATAAAAAGTACGAATCATAACTCCACCAGATATGTCTATTAACAACTTTAATATCTGTGAAAAGGATCTTGTTAACATGGCTTGGTTCCATCAATAGGGTCCAGAATCAATTACTGTTTTGTATAAAGGTATTAGGTTACATTTGGTAAAATAATGGCTCAATTAAAAGAGCGCAATAGCTGTAGGGTCAAGAGAGTGAAGGAATTTTTGGAAGGGGTTCCACAGGGTTCAACATTAAGTCCCATATTTATTCTAACAAATGACCTAGATGCCTGCATTGGCAGCCTGTCAATTTAACATAAACCAGATGCTCTAAACCAAGCAATATGGAGGCAAACAGTTGCTGGACAACTTCTTTATACGTCTTGATAGATTTGTAACATCGGAGGTACAAGGACTTGTGAAATGTGGAAGACAGAGGATGTGCGAAATTGATGCAGAACATTTCCAGAGAGGATACAACAAAGTTAAATGTTTGTTCACAGTTGAAAATGTTGGCTAAATTATAGGCTTTCAGATTGCCAGGTATTCTGGTTGAAGTGAAGTTCAGGAAGAGTCTGATAGAACACCAACCGATGCTGCAGCCTGGAAGTCAGTGGTGTTAGCACGTAGGAACTCTGGGATGCTGGAGGTTTTGATGTGGAGGATCTTGGTGTCCATGACCTCACAGTCAATCTGCATCATCACCTCAAATGTGTCGTCCTTGATGACAGAGTCTGTAATGAAATACAATAAGTTAAAAAAATATGGTTATAATCAAAATCTAAATGATATTCAGTCATCTTGGGTCAAGACATCCAATGAGGATCTCTTGAGGGGATCCCCTTATAGTGTCTCTCTGTGAGGATCCAATCCCGAAGTCCGTCCTCTTAGCGCTCTAGAGCCCAAATGCAATAGTCATTATTTGGTTCACTGCCTTCTCCCAGAGACCCTGTCTGGTATCAGGTGGCTGAGGAGCCTGCAGGACGGCTGGAGGCTGAACACCAGCTCCTGGAAGAACACTGGCTGAAGCCATCAGCCTGGCCAGAAAGGCCAGGTCCATGTGGCTTAGCCAGCGGGAGGAATTTACTGGCACATGTAGGGATCAGGCTCTGGATCTAAAGGTGATTAATGCATATGGAAATTAAATTGAAAGGGTTATGCAACCGATCACATTTTGTGAACACATGGACATTCAAAGTATGTGTGTTTCTACTGTATGTTTGATGAAAACTAATATGATAAGCCCATAGTACCTGAATACACTACTGTATATAATATACTATACAAAAATATTACCCACTAAAGATAAATAGAATTTAACACTTTTGTTACTGTTCTTTTTTATGAGAGCTGAATCCGCCAGTATATCTGTGCAAGGAATCTGTTTTAGCTGCCAGGTGTACACCTGCATTGTCTCGAGATGACAGTTTTAAGGCTTGGAACTTGAAGGTGTTGACTGGTTTGGAAGACAGACGCACAGCTTATTTCATAGCTAATTCCAAATGGAACACTTGTGTATTCATACAGACCATACCTTATTCCAAATGGCACAGCCCTTACCTGAGCATAGCTAATTCCAAATGGAACACTTGTGTATTCATACAGACCATACCTTATTCCAAATGGCACAGCCCTTACCTGAGAATAGCTAATTCCAAATGGAACACTTGTGTATTCATACAGACCATACCTTATTCCAAATGGCACAGCCCTTACCTGAGAATAGCTAATTCCAAATGGAACACTTGTGTATTCATACAGACCATACCTTATTCCAAATGGCACAGCCCTTACCTGAGCATAGCTAATTCCAAATGGCACAGCCCTTACCTGAGAATAGCTCATTCCAAATGGTGGAAGTCTTTGCGTCAGACCAACCATAAACTAAACTATGTGAACATGAGAAAATATGCTGGCCTGTCAATACAACACAGTGAAATGGCTTATTTCAAATCATGAGAACGAAAATACTAAATTGCCCTTCATTATCCTCCACATACCATGCAGCCTTCAACTGAGGCCAATTGGTTATGATAAAGTTACCCAAAAGGCCACTTGGCATTCTTGCACCATATGTTGTAGCCCAGAAGAGTGATTCTGAGGACAAAACTATGGTAAATCTTCTATTCAAGTAGTGAGGAATATCAAACTGATTTCTACAGATGGAAGCTATTTATGGCAAGAATAGGTCTTTCTAAACAACCACACTCTGTGGCTGGGGAAAATTACAACCTACCGTTACAATCACCTGGCAATTATATGCAGCCACCACTGTGCCTCTCCAAGGATATTATCTAATGATATGTAATAAGCATAGCATATCCTTTCAACAAAGCCATAAGCACATCAAACAAATTCCTCTCTGGCATCCACTTCTGCACCTCAAAAAAACTGAATGTAAGAGAAACAGAGACTGTGGGAACAAAATAAACAGAGACTGTGGGAACAAAAGAAACAGAGACTGTGGGAACAAAAGAAACAGAGACTGTGGGAACAAAAGAAACAGAAACTGTGGTAACAAAAGAAACAGACTTTGAGAGCAAGAGAAACAGAGACTGTGGGAGCAAGAGAAACAGAGATAAAGAAATAAACCAAAGCATTCCCATGACAGGACTGCATTGTATTCCACCAACGCCTCTATCCCACTTTCTCTCTTTCTTCTCCTCGTAATCACTCTAAAGCTGTAATCTAGATATTGTCACCCATCTATGAGATTGCATAATGGCAGATCCAAAACATGTTGGCTAATGTTGTGGGAGCTAATGACCTAGACCTTAAACAAATAAATTAATGATGACTCTTTCCCTACAAAAACATGCCAAACTTCAGATTTATATGTCTGGATTCAGAGAAAGCAAAACTGTTGTCAACAAGCAGTCAGCATAAAGTTCTGTTTTGTAGGATGATGCGTGTTTGCATAACAAACTTGATCCATAAGACTCAGGAAACAGGTCTTGGAATGTTTCAGGACCATTAACAGTGTGAGGCAGGTAATAGCGGCCTTTGCAATGTTCTGAACTGTGGGGCCTCTGGGACTCACTAAAGTATGTTTACAGGGGCCTGGCTCAAGGCCATAATGGCGAGGCTCCTGCACTGAGGGCAGCCGATCCCCAGAGGTGTCCAGGGAGGGAGGTTTTCCTTTGGCCGGAGGCCCTGGTCTGTAAGGGCTGAGCTCTGAAAGACAGTATTGGTCTGTCTCCTAGAGATGAACGTACTTTGGTGCGAAAAGTGCAAATCAATCCCAGAACAACAGCAAAGGACCTTGTGAAGATGCTGGAGGAAACAGGTACAAAAGTATCTATATCCACAGTAAAACGAGTCCTATATCGACACAACCTGAAAGGCCGCTCAGCAAGGAAGAAGCCACTGCTCCAAAACCGCTATAAAAAAGCCAACTGTACATAGGGACAAAGATTGTACTTTTTGGAGAAATGTCCTCTGGTCTGATGAAACAAAAATGGAACTGTTTGGCCATAATGACCATCGTTATGTTTGGAGGAAAAAGGGGGAGGCTTGCAAGCCGAAGAACACCATTCCAACCGTGAAGCACGGGGGTGGCAGCATCATGTTGTGGGGGTGCATTGCTGCAGGAGGGACTGGTGCACTTCACAAAATAGATGGCATCATGAGGTAGGAAAATTATGTGGATATATTGAAGCAACATCTCAAGACATCAGTCAGGAAAGCTAAAAAGTTTGGTCGCAATTAAAGCTTAAAGCTTGGTCGCAATTGGGTCTTCCAAATGGACAATGACCCCAAGCATACTTCCAACGTTGTGGAAAAATGGCTTAAGGACAACAAAGTCAAGGTATTGGAGTGGCCATCCCAAAGCCATGACCTCAGTCCTATAGATTGGGCAGAACTGAAAAAGCATGTGCGAGCAAGGAGGCCTACAAACCTGACTCAGTTACACCAGCTCTGTCAGGAGGAATGGGCCAAAACTCACCCAACTTATTGTGGGAAGCTTGTGGAAGTCTACCCGAAACATTTGACCCAAGTTAAACAATTTAAAGGCAATGCTACCAAATACTAATTGAGTGTATGTAAACTTCTGACCCACTGGGAATGTGATGAAAGAAATAAAAGCTGAAATAAATCATTCTCTCTACTATTATTCTGACATTTCACATTCTTAAAATAAAGTGGTGATCCTAATTCACCTAAAACAGGGAGTGTTTAACTAGGATTAAATGTCAGGAATTGTGAAAAACTGAATTTAAATGTACTTGGCTAAAGTGTATGTAAACTTCTGACTTCAACTGTACCTATTAAATGCATTAATAATTTATCATAACCCACACAAAAAAACTAATTCTGAAGACTGAGGGGGACAGAACCCAGACAAAAGAGGGTGAGTTCAATGGTGAGGCCCATGTCCTACAGATGTAGGATCTTAATTTGATGAAAACTTGCAAACTTGTAGTGCATTTAAGGTTTAAAAGGGCTTCTAAAATGTGTAATTTCCACTTTCACACTTCTGATTTGATTTGCCCTAACAACAAATGTATCAACCCTACAACAATTTTCATGAATTAGAATCCACAGAATAATTCACATTTCCTCCTGCTGCAGACTAATTATCCTGCCGTGAGAAACTGGTAAAATTAAGATCCTACATATGTAGTATAATTCAACTCGTATTTTAAAACTGTTTATCTGGCTCCCCCAGACAAGCTCTTCTCTAAAGCTTAACCCTCCCCTGCTACTGAAGAGACAGTAAATCACCTAAGATTAGAAAAGCAAATGTGCCGTACAGTACTGTTGTCTCTGAACTTCCGAAAGTGTACATTCTATCCTTAAAAGGGCATGTCAAATCTGTATTCTACTTATTTTCTTCAGGGTAGAAGGGGTACCAACAGACCAATACGATTGCCCTTAGCAAAATAGCCTAATTCATTGCACATGACAGAAGTAAAAATAGCTTAGTTTACACCTGAAAGCTATTTCTGTCACTAACACAATAGGAAGTAAGTACAGAGGAAAGCTTTCAAGACGAAAAGAAAAAGTGAGCATTCATCCATCACAATAACAGTCATTTGTTCAAGCTGGTTCAAGCTGTAACTAAACTGGTGACTAGTTTAGGTTGTCTGTTTATACACAGTATGAAGGTGGAGATGTAAATTGGCTGTGGCTTCTGATTTCGTGAAAGCTCTTCTCCAAAACGTACATCAATAAACTTCCTTAGAGTTTAGAGTCAAATGGTTACTTTTGGCTTGCTATTGCTCAGTTCCCATCGGTTACTAGTCCTTACCATTCACATTAATAGCTGGTAACACCAAGGACATCTTTGGCCTTCTCCCTTTGCTGTGGTTGGTCGCAGGGAGCAGAAGGTGATCCTACAAGGAAAGAAAGAGTTGGCGTTAGATAACTAATGACTAACTGCATTAACTAAGTTGAACTGGTCCTTAACCCATTATAGTCTAAGCCGGAGGAGGGGGGGTGGGGGTTCTCTTAAGCTATATGGAATTGTTTTAAGAAGGTCATATCAATGGTCATTTTACTATTTGAGTTAGAATTTGAACATCCCTTGAAGTATAAAAAATATATAAAAATGCTATTTGGCCTAACTGCTTTTAGTCCATACAAACACATTGAATAACAAATTCACTACATGGAAAAACAGAAGAAAAAATCTAAAAGAAGTTTGTTCTGAAGTGTCAGTTCTATATCTGAGAGATAGAAGAAAGATCAGGATTTTATTTATTTCATGTATTTTGTGGTACTAAACAGTTTCCATATACAATGCATTCGGAAAGTATTCAGACCCCCTTGACTTTTTCCACATTTTGTTTCGTTACAGCCTTAATGCTAAAAAAAAGTATTATAATTTTTTTTAAATCCCTCATTAAGCTACACACAATACCCCATGACGAAGCAAAAACAGGTTTTTAGAAATGTTTCCAAATTGATAGAAAAATACAAAACTGAAATATCACAAATACATAAGTATTCAGACCCTTTACTCAGTACTTTGTTGAAGCGATTACAGACTCAAGTATTCTTGGGTCTGACGCTACAAGCTTGGCACACTTGTATTTGGGGAGTTTCTCCCATGATTCTCTGCAGATCCTGTCAAGCTCTGTGAGGTTGAATGGGGAGCGTCGCTGCACAGCTATTTTGAGGTATCTCCAGAGATGTTCAATCGGGTTCAAGTCCGGGCTCTGGCTGGGCCACTCAAGGGCATTCAGAGACTTGTCCCGAAGCAACTCCTGCGTTGTCTTGGCTATGTGCTTTAGGGTCGTTGTCCTGTTGGAAGGTGAACCCCAGTCTGAGGTCCTGAGAGCTCTGGAGCAGGTTTTCATCAAGTATCTCCCTGTTCTTTGCTCCGTTAATCTTTCCCTCAACCCTAACTAGTCTCCCAGTCCCTGCCGCTGAAAAATATCTCCACAGCATGATGCTGCCACCACCATGCTTCACCCTCTGGATGGTTCCATGTGTCCTCCAGACGTGAAGCTTGGCATCCAGGCCAAAGAGTTCAATCTTGGTTTCATCAGACCAGAGAATCTTGTTTCTCATGGTCTAATAGTCTTTTAGGTGCCTATTGGCAAACTCCAAGCAGGGCTGTCATGTGCCTTTTACTGAGGAGTGGCTTCCGTCTGGCCAACTTACCATAAAGGCCTGATTGGTGGAATGATGCAGAGATGGTTGTCCTTCTGGAAGGTTCTCCCATCTCCACAGAGGAAGCCTGGAGCTCTGTCAGCTTGGCCATCGAGTTCTTGGTCACCTCCCTGGCCAGGTGGCCAGCTCTAGGAAGAGTCTTGGTGGTTCCAAACTTCTTTCATTTAAGAATGATGGAGGCCACTGTGTTCTTGGAGACCTTCGATGTTGCATACATTTTTTGGTACCCTTCCCCAGATCTGTGCCTTGACACAATCCTGTCTCTGAGCTCTATGGACAATTCCTTCAACCTCATGGCTTGGTTTTTCTCTGACATGCACTGTCAACTGTGGGACCTTATATAGACAGTCGTGTGCCTTTCCAAATCATGTCCAATCAATTGAATTTACCACAGGTGAACTCCAATGAAGTTGTAGAAACATCTCAAGGATAATCAATGGAAACAGGTTGCACCTGAGCTCAATTTGGAGTCTCATAGCAAAGGTTCTGAATACTTATGTAAATAAGGTGTCTGTCTTCATATTTTTAATACATAAAAAAAAAATCTTAAACCTGTTTTCACTTTGTCTTTATGGGGTATTGTGTGTAGATTGATGAGTAAATACATGAAATAGTACCCGCAAAACACCAGCCTCAACGTCAACAGTGAAGAGGCGACTCCGGGACGCTGGCCTTCTAAGCAGAGTTCCTCTGTCCAGTGTCTGTGTTCTTTTACCCATCTCAGTCTTTTCTTTTTATTTGCCAGTCTGAGATATGGCTTTTTCTTTGCAACTCTGCCTAGAAGGCCAGCATCCAGGAGTCGCCTCTTCACTGTTGACGTGAAGACTGGTGTTTTGCGGTTACTATTTAATGAAGCTGCCATTTGAGGACTTATTAGGCATCCGTTTCTCAAACTAAACACTCTAATGTACTTGTCCTCTTGCTCAGTTGTGCACCGTGGCCTCCCACTCCTCTTGCTATTCTGGTTAGAGCCAGTTTGCGCTGTTCTGTAAAGGGAGTAGTACACAGAGTTGTATGAGATCTTCAGTTTCTTGGCAATTTCTCGCATGGAATAGCCTTCATTTCTCAGAACAAGAATAGACTGACGAGTTTCAGAAGAAAGCTATTTGTTTCTGGCCATTTTAAGCCAGTAATCGAACCCACAAATGCTGACGCTCCAGATACTCAACTAGTCTAAAGATGGACAGTTTTATTGATTCTTTAATCAGAACAACAGTTTTCAGCTGTGCGAACATAATTGCAAAAGGGTTTTCTAATTATCAATTAGCCTTTTAAAATGATAAACTTGGATTAGCAGGCACAAAGTGCCAGTGGAACACAGGAGTGATGGTTGCTGATAATGGGCCTCTGTACGCCTATGTAGATATTCCATAAAAAATCTGGCATTTCCAGCTACTATAGTCATTTACAACATTAACAATGTCTACATTGTATTTCTGATCAACTTGAAATTATTTTAAAGGACAAAAAATGTGTTTTTCTTTAAAAAACAAGGACATTTATAAGTGACCCCAAACTTTTGAACGGTAGCGTAGGTGTTCCTTTTGTCCAGGTGGGAAAGGGCAGTGTGGAGTGTGTGGATCTGTTGGGGCGTTATGTGAATTGGAGTGGGTCTAGGGTTTCCAGGATGATGGTGTTGATGTGAGCCATGACCAGCCTTTCAAAGCACTACATGGCTACCGACGTGAGTGCTACGGGGCGGTAGCGATTTAGGCAGGTTACCTTTGCTTTCTTGGGCACAGGGACTATGGTGGTCTGCTTGAAATATGTAGGTATTACAGACTCGGTCAGGGAGAGGTTGAAAATGTCCGTGAAGACACTTGCCAGTTGGTCCGCACATGCTCTGAGTACACGTCCTGGTAATCCGGCTGGCCCAGAGGCCTTGTGAATGTTGACCTGTTTAAAGGTCTTGCTCACATCGGCTACGGAGAGCGTGATCACTCAGTCGCCCGGAACAGCTGGTGCTCTCATGCATGCTTCAGTGTTGCTTGCCTTGAAGCGAGCATAAAAGGCTTTTAGCCCGTCTGGTCGGTTCGCGTCACTGGGCAGCTCGTGGCTGGGTTTCCCTTTGTAGTCTGTAACAGTTTGCAAGCTCTGCCACATCTGACGAGAGTCAGAGCCGGTGTAGTAGGATTTAATCTTAGTCATGTATTGGCGCTTTGCCGTCACTGGTTCGTCTGAGGGCATAGCGGGATTTCTTATAAGCGTCCGGCTTAGTGTCCCGCTCCTTGAAAGCGGCAACTCTAGCTCTTAGCTCGGTGCGGATGTTGCCTGTAATCCATAGCTTCTGGTTGGGATATGTAAGTACGGTCACAGTGGGGACGACGTTGTCGATGCACTTATTGATGAAGCCGGTAACTGAGGTGGCATACTCCTCAATGCCATTGGATGAATACCGGAAAACATATTCCAGTCTGCGCTAGCAAATTAGTCTTGTAGCGTAGCAGACGCGTCATCGGACCACTTCGGCTGTACCAACTTCAGACGAGTTCTAAGACCCGTTTAGGTGTCGTAGGGCAAAACGGAGAACAGCATCGTGTTCATGAGAATCTCTCATGAACAGGGAAAACAGTTTGGACGCTACAGACGATTTTGTGAGAAGACCAATTTTCGGGATGTCTCATGGTCTGACAAACACTGCTCTAGCTCTGTCACATTTCACCGCAGATGCGGAAGTGCGACATAGGCGGATGCGGCGGATTGAGCTAGTCGTCTAGGCCCCTTCCAAGGAGCCCTAGCCTATATTAGCCTTTAAACACAGTAACTAAAAGTCTTGCTAAATATTGGTGGTCAGGGAGAGGAGATCCAGGCATGGTTGAGAGACCGCTGTCACCAGTTTGACCAGACCAGACGGTTCCTCTCCCAGTTGGAATAGAGCAGCAGTAAAAGTACTTTCCATGTTTGTTTTCACCTGCCTGGGTGGTGGGTTTTTCAGTTTTGTGACTATTCTATTGGTTCCAAAGTGCCAGGCAAGCTCAATCAAGCCCAGCTAAAGTATTTGAAAATACTTCAAGGAGTATTTGAACCCAGGTCTGGTTAAAACGGAGCTGTCCCTGGGAAAAGACAGGAAGTCATGGACAATCTAGGAATTTAATCCCGAAGCTCACTGATGTAGCACAGATATACTATAAAGTAGGCCTATACTGTAGGCTTTGAAGGGCTATGAGGTCCCTTAGGATTCATAAACACTCCATTGAATTTAGGGCTCTCAAGGACTAGTTTTCATACCAAAAGACTCAAAAAGTCAGACGTTTACAGTGTAGAGTGACGGCACAGATGTAAATATTTTGTTTTGAAGCCAGCTGCCACTATTGGGAGTACATGTGACTGTGCCTCAGATCGACATAGCTGGCTAAGGTAAACATTAGCATGTGCTAAAGGTAGCTAGCAACATGATTAGTCTGCTTCTGAGCGAAATATCTGAGCCAGTACGGAACGGGTTGGATCAGCGCAATACAGTGTGTCAATAACAGCGTAAGTAGGTGGAGATAAACATTGAGGAGACTTCTGGCTTAAGACAGTCCTTGAAAACGCCTAGCAACACACATTTTGTTGTAGCCCCAGACAAGCACACCTGATTCCACTAACCATCAAGCCCTCAAGGAGTTGAATCAGGTGCGTTTGTCTGGGGCTACAACAAAAATGTGTGCTGTTGTGGGGTACTCAAGGAAAGGAGTTGGGAAACACTGCTTTAACACATGGAAGCCAGGGACAACTGCACTTGAAATAGACTGAGAGAGACTATGGTTCTGATCCAGCACTTCAGATAACACCAGTTCTAAACATCTGACAAAACTATGGAGCTTTGATACAGGGTTAAACACATAGAAATAGATTGAATAGAACGGGTGTCCCCATTCAAATCAATGATGGCATAATGGGTGGACTGGCGGCTATTGCGAGTATAGCCATAGGAGCAAAGCAGGAAGTAAAAGCTTCAAGGGATAGTGCTAGCAGTCTTCAAAATGGCACATGCTAGCTGTCTATGTCAGTGGCGGTCAGTGCCATTTCAGATGAGGGAGGAACATTTTTTTTTTCATGAGTAGGGCTTTATTTCTATTACAACATATTGGATGACATTCATTTTCCATTCACCCAGTTAAATGTAACAGCGATACGTTTAGGCTACTACATGATACTCAAATTTTCCCTATACCCATCATGAGGTTGCTACAACCTAGCCTATGAATGAAAATTTACAACGTAGGTGCACACAGGTCGAGAGACAAAATTGATGTGACAGATAGTGACATTCAATACCGACTTGCACACTCTTGCCTGCATCTAGCTGACAGTGGGTGTAATTAGTCCAACAGTTACAAACGAGAGTTTCTATTGGACAAATTCAGGTATGTTTATCCCCGTTTTGTTCCGTTTACTTCTGTTTAAGAAATGTTTTTCAACAGAATCGGAAGAATGAATACACCCCTGATCACGCGTAAACACAGTTCACAGTTTCATAGCAGCCACGTTGTATTCCTTCTCACATCTACTTTACACCGGAGGGCCCCAGTGGCAATACATTTGTAAAACTAAAAGCTTACCTTGACTTGGAAGAGTTTCAGTATTGTGCTGGATAGACATAACCAGCTAGCTAACTGTTTGAGTAGGGTGTTTCAGGAGGCTAAACTAGCTAGCTGCATTTGCTAGCTAAGTAAGTGAAACTAAGTGAAAAAAAGGCATAATGAATTTAAAAAAATATGTTTTCTCTGAGTGAACTACTCACCACATTTTATGCACTGCAGTGCTAGCTAGCTGTAACTTATGATAGGTTGGAGGACGTCCTCCGGATGTTGTCATAATTACTATGTAAGTCTATGGAACGGTGTGAGAACCATGAGCCTCCTAGGTTTTCTATTGAAGTCAATGTGCTCAGTGGAGGATGGAAGCTAGCTGTCCTACGGCTACAACATGGTGCTACCCTACAGAGTGCTGTTGATCAATTATTTAGTGATGTGATTAAAGTTAGTATAGTTTTATCTAAAAAGGATACCTTTTTAAATGTTTTAAATTGAACATTTTAATGAAATTCCCTTTGGAATTCTCTTTGGCATAGATTGTAAAAGCGGGTAGCCCTGAACTCTGAGAGATGGAACGTTTCCATGAGCTTCGGGAAAACAATATTGGGAAACATTTCTACCATTTTGTCCGAAAATCTCTTCGCCCTTTGCACAGTACCCCAGCGAGCCAATTATCATCATCAAAAGTGATTCAGTAAAATACTGTATGAATATATTCCTGATCATCATGTTCACCTACAAAACTTTGGGCTCAGCTTTGGGCTCAGCTTTTCTTTCCCACAGCAGCCATGGTCCAATGCATTAAGTTAGCATTCTGCTCTTTCCATCACTTGCCATTTCCAATGACATCACAACTCTTGTTTGCAGTTAAACCAGGTGCAATTCATGCAATTACTGTACGTGTGTGATACTCAGCTTAAGATCGAGTGTGGGGTTGACACATTGACAACAGCTCTCAATGTACGGCTTATGTACAGTACCTTCTGGAAAGGAGCATACTTGGTTTGCCAGCAAAGGGTTTCTATTGAGGCCATGATACAAAACAATGGCAATTGTACAAGAGCTTCTTATCCAGACTGAATGATGCAGGCAGGTCTGAAGGCAGGTGGTGGGTGGGTTGATGCCTCCATTGGGGCTCAGTTAATGGGCCTTCAGGAAACAGATATCTGATCCTGGATAAAGGGCCCTCAGAGAGCAGAGCTGATGGGCACACAAAAGAGCTGAAGAGGGGCCCCTTGGCGTTGATGCTCTGAATTAATTGAGTTGAGAGATTGCAATCAGAGCTCACTCTCCTTCTCTCCGTCTCTTTCTCTCTCTTTCTCTCTCAGGTTCTCACAAAACAGACGTTGGCAGGCCATCAGAGAGAATGGTCCCTGCTAACTTTCCTGACCAGTCATCAGGTTAGAATAACGTTGAAAATCAGACCAAGACTTCAGAGGGGCTGTCTGAATAGATGGCTAAATGAATAGGGCGGTGTAAGGGGCTTTAGGGGTGCAATGAAATAAGACAGTCAGTCATTCTCTTGCTGGTTGAGAATGAGAATAAAACAGACAGAACTAAGGGAACTAATAAAACAGACAGAACCAATTAGCATCATGAGAATGCTTTCACAAAGCCTCAAAAGTGTATAAAACGCTCCATCAAATGTATAAAGGAATGTCTGGAGACATATCAGAGGAGACGGAATAACAGATATAAGGATCTCATAGTTTACAGTTGGTGTGTCTTTTATGAAAATGGAGGTATGCATTCTCGTCATCGAAAAGACTTTCCTGGCAGAGGTTGCCGATAAACAGTTGTGAATATTACTTAAATGTTCACTTTAATGTAAATGTATTGGAGATGTTTAACTGCATCATTCCACTTCACCAGAGAAAAGATTTCAAAATGTGTGGGGCGGAAGGAAAATGTGCTCAATCAATACATCAAAAGATTCTCAGTGGTTAGGCTACATCAAATAAATATTGCAGTGAAATTCCAATCTGGTAGCTTAACAAGAAATGGACCCCATTGGTTACCGTAAATGGTCATTTCAGCCAAAACACCACACAGAATGAAAGGAATATAAGAACAGCATCAAGGATCATCTTCTTTATTGTTCTAGATGTTTGAATTTGGACACCGATTTCATAAGGTCTACACGCCTTAGGTCTCTGAAAGCCATAACATTCCTTCCGAATGTGCTCGCTCAGAATCCAAAAGGCCTACATCAAACACACAAATGCAATTTGTGTCAAGGTCAATTAGTGAATCATTAACTGTACAGCGATAAAGTTACAAATCACATATAAATGTATTACATACGCTCATATGTGAAGATTGAAACGCTAATGTACATGTTTAATCAGCAGCACCAGACATTTTTCAAACCTCATTCATTCATGCATTTGGGAGGTAAAAGAGGAAGGAAAGAAAAACAAATATTTCCTTTAGCTTCAAAAGACCATCTGCTCTTGAATTTGGGGCTTTCCGTCTTCAATTAAGACTCAAAATTGGTGCCCTGGATTAGTGCTCAGTATGCTCTTCAAAATTGCTTCACAACCACTTCATGATTCCATTTCTTCCCTACTTATCAGTTTCATCCGCTGAAGACTTGCTGAAGGCAAAACTGTGTCATGAAACAGTTACAGACCAGATTTGAATTTGGCCTTGAGATCAGCACATTGTCACAACCAGAAGGATACATGGTTGCCTGCTTCTACGGAATATGCTATGGAATATGCATGGAGTGACTCACCCTGCGAAAGGACACCATATACAAAGTATCGCCTCGTCGATTTAACTCATCGAAGAAGTCGCTGTAGCTTTGATGGTGTGAGTAGTACACCAGAACCTCACTTCCTGGTCTGCTGAAAGAGAGAGAGAGGTGGCAGTGAAATAGACTATATGACATATCAAAACTAAATCTAACATAATAGAAATCTGATATGTAATTAAGGTTAGTTGACAACTTAAAGAAAGTCTGACAATATTTATGACTGCAGCCTGCTGTGTCAGCAGTGAATTTAAAAGAAAGAGACCTAGAAGATCTTGATTAAATGTAACTACATTTACTGTAACTAAATGTACTGTATCTATAATCACCATCTCCTTCACATGAAACATTATTAAAAAGTTATTACCATGCTTTTACTATGTTATAAGTGAATAAGTAATGAATAAGTAATCTGGTAATAGTACTCTAAGTTCCCCTGTTGAATCTAGAGGAACATCTTCCCACTTCTAGCTCACAGTGTAACACAAGTTGTATGAGTGTGGGGCATCGATGTATCATAGGTCTACCATTGACTTGGTAGCAAAGGCTACTTTTGTAGTTGGGCTGGTAAATAGCAACACAACTGTTTTGGCCTCTCATTCTCCACAGTAGTGGAACCAAAAGGGAAAACATGACCATAAAATAATTTTGAAGAGTTTGAAGTAAGACACTGAAAATACTGTAGGGTCCAAAACACAATGTTTCTGCCATTTTTTATGAATACTTACTCAGTGTCGTAGCTGACTGTTACAACCGAGTTACTGGACTGGGTCGTCTCCTCAGGTGACTTCTGTGAAAAAAGTTATAGAATGGTGGTCAGTGAGTCACTGCTATTAAACCAGACTGCTCCATTCTGAAACTTGAATCATTGAATGAAGAACACTATATCATTGTGTCTTTTGTCTTGGCTGATTGATGACAAAAAATCAAGTGGAACTTAAAGAGACATTTTGTTTATGTGGCCATTTTTTTCTTGTACTTGACCATTTCCTTAGCCAGTATGCCAGTATGGATTTACCCATGCATTGCCCACAGTATTATGTGTTTGACCTGAAAAAGCACTGATCCTCATCCTGTCTCTGCTCTACACATATCCTGTGACTTACATGTGAAACAGAAGCACAGGTATATAACCTTCAAAATAAATGTAAGCTGAAATATTTTCTTAAAAAATATTTTGAAGGAAAAATCGAAATAAAAAATGTATACAAGCGTTATCGTTGGATGACACATGCAATATTACCGTAAAAACCAACATGGATGGGATGAAAGTAACACTTTAAAAACAATTGACTAATGCCTATCAAAGGCAATGACAGAATCCAGGCATGCTAGTTCAACGGGTCACTGCATGAGTGGCCCACGGCTGAGAAAACATGTTTCACTGTGGATGAAGATCAGTATGTAAATTCTCGGACTCCATCAGCCTCAAAACTCACCCCTCAATGAGTCAATCAACAACCCTCCTTGAGTTAATCGTCATGCCGCACGCTTCAAGGAGAGTTGACTATTGACTTAATTCAAGAGGAGTGAGGCATGAGGCTGAGGGTGTCCTAAAATGTACACCACACCCCAGTATAAGGATTCCATTGAGACAGTCGAATTCTAGTCCGCACTAAATCTCATATACAGTATTTTTCCACATTTTGTTACGTTACAGCCTTTTTCTAAAATTGATTTTTTTTTTTAAATGTATCTCAATCAACACACAATACCCCATAAAGACATAGCGAAAACAGGATTTTAGAAACTTTTACAAATGTGTTTAAAAAACTAAACTTATTTACATAGGTATTCAGACCCTTTGCTATGAGACTCGAAATTGAGCTCAGGTGCATTCTGTTTCAATTGATCATCCTTGAGATTGGACATGATTTGGTAAGGCACACACCTGACTATATAAGATCCCACAGTTGACAGTGCATGTCAGAGCAAAAACCAAGCCATGAGGTCGAAGGAATTGTCCGTAGAGCTCCGAGACAGGATTGTGTCGAGGCACAGATCTGGGGAAGGGTACCAAAAAATGTCTGCAACATTGAAGGTCCCCAAGAACACAGTGGCCTCCATCATTCTTAAATGGAAGACGTGGCTGCCCTGCTAAACTGAGCGATTGGGGGAGAAGGGCCTTGGTCATGGAGGTGAATAAGAACCCTATGGTCACTCTGACAGAGCTACAGAGTTCCTCTGTGGAGATGGGAGAACCTTCCAGAATGACAACCATCTCTGCAGCACTCCACCAATCAGGCCTTTTTGGTAGAATGGCCAGACAGAAGCCACTCCTCAGTAGAAGGCACATGACAACCCGCTTAGAATTTGCCAATAGGCACCTAAAGGACTCTCAAACCATGAGAAACAAGATTCTCTGGTCTGATGAAACCAAGATTGAACTCTTTGGCTGGAGGAAACCTGGCGCCATCCCGGTGGTGGCAGCATCATGCTGTGGGGATGTTTTTCAGAGGCAGGGACTGGGAGACTAACCAGGAAGTGGGGTATCTACTCTGAGCAAAAGCAGATAGAGAGGCAAGGGATTGCAAATCTAGAAGATGCTCGTCCAACTCTTCATAATTCAGCCAGTTAGATGCTATCGAAAACAGTCTCACACACAGACGTGCTATACAGAGACCGATAAAAACAGATCACTTTTTCTGTGCCAAGTTTCTCAATTTAGGACACGCTCCTCTTCACAGAGACAGAGAGTTAAGAAATCAAGATAAGCCAAACGCAGACATATATTGACACGCACACCAGAGAAAACCAAAAATGTTACAAAAGAAATCAGCTTCTACTGCAGAATCTGAGACAGTGGCACCACTCAGCTTGAGTTTTGACTTCTGCCTGACTGTATGAGGTACAGTCTGTACTGTAAATGTTATTCCCTTTTCACCTGAAATATCCATCCACCTAAAACTATGCGTGCTAGCCTTATTCCTGTGCGACTAGACGAGTGGAGCGAAGCGGTTTTCAAGAAGAGCTCTGCAACGAATCTGGCCTGACCTGGTAGGACACGGCAGTATAATATTTCAAGTGATATCACAGGAAATATGACAAAAACAAACCCTGTCTCCTCTTTGTCCCTTCTTTTCTTTCTGCACAACAGGTTGGTGAGGATGGAGAGAGATGGAGGTGGAAAGAGAGATTTACAAACAGCCGTGTTTCATCCAATTTGACGAGGGCTCTCCAAGTCTGTGCTTCACAGTGCATTTCATTGGGATCAGTGGGTTTTTTCCCCCATAAACTCCAAGTCTGGGGATGAATCACACAGGGATAAAATAGATCTATCTCACTGCTTTTCATCAAATGGCAAACAAAACTGATTGATAAGTGTACTTCAAAGTTGGAACTCAGAAAAAAGCAGAGCATGATGTCAAAGTGTGAGGATATGCCAACATTGTGCAAAGCTACATAGACAACATCTCCTGGTCTGACAAATCATGCATCTCTATTGTGCCACTTCAGTTGGTAGAGCAAATGCAGAGGGGTTTTCCCAAAGTCTGGAAGAGGTTTAAACACATCCAAAGAGGGACAGTATGCAAAGTGTAAATCTCACTTATAAAAGTACTCCCTTGAGAAGAGTTTATCACTAATACTATATGCCAGGATTCCCCAACTGGTAGCCTGCAGGCCAAATTTGGCCCACAGGTGATTTTATTTGGCCCCCCAAGTTTTAGAAACAAAACAAATATATACATATACATATATATATATATATATTTTATTTTTATTGTTGGACATAAAATACTGTAAAAACACCAGCAAATCAGCTCCGAGTGATTTGAATTTTGGAAATCTGTTTCAACGTATTCCCACGCATAATAGAGAGATATACCGTATGTGATTATATACAAATGTCAGCAAGGTTTGAAATGATTCTGCTTTAGACAAATATCTGTTTGGACTTCTTGACGTCAATTTGCTGTCTACAAATGATTTGTAATTATGTCCTGACCCCCTGATCATCCGTAGTAGTGCACTACACAGACAATATGGTATCATTTGAGATGGAGTTAATGAAAAGAAAGGCTGAGTCCAGGACCAGGTCTAGCCCTGAGGGTTACGTGTGTAGGAGAGCCTTGAGCATGAAACACTGTAACCTCTAACAGTATTAAACATTCATTTATATCCTCTTCCTCCTCTTACTTACCACGATCATCACAGATAATTCCCTAACTTCCTGGAACTCCCTGAGGGTGTCATACACAGTGGAAACTCCCCGCTTCCAATTAGGCAACCCCTAAAAATGTCTTACACAGGAAGCTAGAGATGCACGTGGAATCCTCCCAAAGAGAAGAAACACCATTGGTTATCATTTGCTTCCCATGTCAACTAATGTTAGTGGCACCATTTCTTTGGGTGTTTTCACTAGTTTGTTTTCTTTCTACAGTAAGTGGTGCATACAGTAACACAATATATCAACAATAATGTCCTCAAACCATTTGTATATGTAACTGAGCCTGACACACTGCTGAGTACTGGCTGAACGTGAGAACCAAAAGGCGGTATTGTGAAGCTCACACTGTATGAAGACATTGTTAAAAGCCTTGTGTGAACTCTCTGAATCGAAGTTAAAACAGCAAAAAACAAAAATTCAAAAGGACTTTGTCCCCAAGTGGGGACAAAAGTTTAGGCCTGTAAAACTGATTTAATGATTTGGGCTCCTCACATTCTGACTGCAGCACAGCAGACTACAGACTTGACTCACTGGGTCTGAGTTCAAATGGAAGCCAGTCTGAAACTGTAATTCTTCACCTATAGCTCCCAGTAGTCTACCTCTCTATTTAAGCTGTCAAAGACAACACATACCAGATGTCAAAAACAAATAAAAAGTGCTATATCAAAAACAAATCAAATGCCATCAACTAATATCAGAATCTAACCTAAGGAAGGATTTATAACCTGAGGTTAAATTTGAGTGTTAGTTTTAACAACAAAAACATAAATATTTAGCTATTTGTCACCAGGCTGCTCGTTAGGGCGCACACCTGTCACCAGCGTTAGGCGCATAATGACACTCACCTGGACTCCATCACCTCCTTGATTACCTGCCCTATATATGTCACTCCCTTTGGTTTCTTCCCCAGTCGTCATTGTTTCTGTTCTATGTCAGTGCGCTGTTGGTGTTTCTTGTTTTGTTCTTTTATTTATTAAATGTTTTCACTCCCTGAACTTGCTTCCCGACTTTCAGCGTACATCGTTACAATATTAGCCAAATGGTGTCAGATGTCGGCAGCTGTGACCTCATAACAAGAAAGATACACATATTCTCACTAAACTGTTTATGTTTCTGTGGCAGCTCTACTTAATGGGCCATCACGGAGAGATGTGTTGACACGGACCTGAAACCTCTACTGGAGTACACATTGGCCTACGTACTGACAGTTTAAATAGCCTCTGAGGTACTGCTTAACCTGTCCAAAAATCAGCAATGAGCATTACTGACGTTTGATCAGACTTTAAAATGTCTTCATTATTAGGGCCATGTAACCTGCCTGACCAGGGAAAACCTAGGACCTAGTTAGTAGCTTTTCCCCTGTTTTGTAGGGAAGAAGAGTGTCTAACCTACCAGGACAGTTTTGGTTGTGTGCTGATCAGTTGTTGTATGTCTGGATTGATCGGTGGTAGAACGTGTGGACTTGGTCCTCTCCTCTTCGTGTCGATGAACCCAGCCTCTCAGGTTCTGAGCCAGACTAGAGTGGAGGGGAAGAACCAATATTCAGTTAGAAATCATACTTTATTAACTTATTTTGATTGCCTGAAAGAAAATTTGCTTTCTATTCATCTTGGGAGTGAACTTGGTAGCCATATTGTATTTTATGGTGACGGAATTCTAAAACCTTTGATTTTCAGGGATTTTTCTATGTAAAAGCTGTTGAAGGCTGCTGCTGGCTTTCATACAGTATGAACCTCATCCCTCTCAAATGGCGTGACGGTTTGAAAATTGGGTGGAGCTAAAGTGTGGGCAATCAGTTTTTATACTGAGCACCATCCATCTTTTCAGTCAACTGTGACGGCGTCAAAACGACTGGTGAACACTTTGGTTTGATGAGTGGTCCACATGGATCACATTAGAGTCTACTTAACAATGAGGAGGACAAAGTCTAGCTCTTCAGAGAATACTGAGTGGACTCATTGATACTCAATTGAGGTAGCTATCACCGTGATTTCAATATGGAATTCAAATTCTCAAAATCAATGTACCCAAGTCTTACCTAACCGGATGTTCTAATCTTGCTTTCATACTGGCGATATAGACAAGAAGGCTGGAAGATTGAGGCTAAGTACAGATGTAAGATCTTAATTTGACCTATATTGTCACAGCAAAATATTCCTGCAGCAACTGGATTTGAACGTTTAGTCCATAATGTTGCTTGAACGGTGGTGAGGCTATTAGCTGGCCAAAAGTAGGCTACATGAAAAGTACAATACTGATAATATAACCGTGGGTTTTCAGTGAATATATGTCAATCGCGAAGCTCACACTAAGATGCAGAAAAATTCTCAGCAAAAAAAAAGAGTGATCAAATTAAGATCCTACAGTTGTAGAACTGAATTATCTGCTGGTAGAAGGCTACTGATCAGATTGACTTGGTTAGTACTGACCGGAGGGACTTGGTCCTGGAGACAGGAGAGTGGGAAGCCATCTTCTCTGGAGCATAGTCCTCCCACCTAGAGCACAGAGATGGGGGGGAAGGAAGGAAGGAAGGGGGAGAGGTAGGGACGGGTGAGGAAAGGTAGGGGGAGAAAGAGAGAAAACAGAAACAAAGAGGTAGAGAAAGAGAGAGAGAGAAAGAGAGAGACAGGAAGCGAGGGAGACATTAATCATCAACAACACATTCCCCTCCCCTCTGTGATCTCGTTGTGATTCAGCAGCTGATATGCTACAGGACCATGCTGCGGTACGTTGTGGGTTTTCCTTGTGGTCTATGGACCTTAATGCATTAACTGGAATACCAGTCACTTACTCTGGACGTCCCAGGTGTTCATCAGTTCTAAACAAGCATCTGGAACAAAAACTGTGCAGATGACTCAATAGACAAAACAAGTTGATGAATGAAGTCATAAATTAAAGAACGGATTGAGTTGATGAATGAAGTCATAAATCATCATTACGCACACCTGCTTCCCTTGTCACACGCATCAGCGATTCATTGGACTCACCTGGACTCAATCACCTGCTTTCATAACCCCCCCTATATCTGTCTGTTCCCGAGGTTGTTCTCCGACTTCAGCATAATGTCATGTCGTTTGTTCCCCCTGTTCTGACGCTGTTCCTGTTCTGTCACTTGTCCGTTCATTAAACGTGTACTCCCTGTACCTGCTGCTCATCTCCAGCGTCGGTTCTTACAGATGTCATAAATTAAAGGTGTTGAGTTTATGAATGGAGTCATACATTAAAGAAGGAATTGAGTTGATGAATGACATAAATTAAAGAAGGGGTTGAGTTGATGAATGATGTCATACATTAAAGAAGGAGTTGAGTTGATGAATGATGTCATAAATAAAGAAGGGGTTGAGTTGATTAATGATGTCATAAATTAAAGGGGTTGAGTTGATGAATGATGTCATACATTAAAGAAGGGGTTGGGCTGATGAATGATGTCATAAATTAAGAAGGGGTTGTTGATTAATGATGTCATAAATTAAAGAAGGTGTCGAGTTGATTAACGATGTCATAAACTAAATAACGGGTTGAGTTGATAGGTTTTGCAGAGTTCTGCTCAGTCAGCTGCAACAATAACCAGCAGAGCCAGTGGGATCTTCTTCACACACATAAACGCAGGTAGGCACAGACACACACAGCAGGAGCAGAGAGGTTGGACTGGATTTCTCCTGGGAATAGTTAGATAAATGGTCTGTTCTTGAAATCTGTGTGGAACATACACTTGTCCGCATGAGCCCTAGGCTCCAGATCGGAACAACACAATAGGGTGGAGAAAGGGCATTAAAATGGCCCATAAACCAAAAAGGAGGAGTCCACACACATTGTGCTGGTGAACATATACTTTGATGATATTCAGTATTGTGTTCTATAGCCTGGGCCCAGATGACCAAGCTATCGGTTACATAATGCTCCACTCCTTCAGTGGTCTCTCTCAGTGGGAGACTGTGTAACCTTCTCCAAGCCTTCCAGTTAGCCTACTGCTGTACTACCACAAGGTATTTGTAGTGAAGTTATGTAGTACTTTGTAGCAGAGAGCTGGACACATGGGGACAACCGGTGGTGAGCCAGGAATATATAAAGAGTCTGTCAATCTGGAGATCAATAGATTGTTTGCAGGAGTGATATACAGGAGGGCTCATCCACGGCACAGCGCATGCTTTCTGCAAATATGTCTGTCATCTCTTAAGGCCTCTGTTGTGTGCTTTGTATCACTCGTGCCAAAATAAATACTCAGTCAACTATATGACTTGTACACAGCAAGGTCAAAATCTTTGACTGAGTGAGATACAGATGTAGGATCTTAATTTCATCACTATTTTGTTTGTAAGAATGAAATGCAAACTTGTAGTGTATTTCTCATTTCCACGTAGAAAGGTTTTTCTTGATTTGCCCTAACAAAAAAGGTTTTAACCCCTACAAAAATGTCCATAAATTATAATCCACATAATAATTCACATTTCCTGTTGATGCAGGATTGTTTTTCTGCTGTAGCAAACTGGCTCAAATTAAGATCCTACAGCTGTATACACAACACAAGTATAACTAGTGCTGAAATTATACACTGATGTTAAAGAGGAAACTTGCGAGACAACATTACAGTTTGATTTTGCCAAGTTGGTTCATATTGTGCTCTGCTTGCAACGCTCCAATTCAACACAGTGATTTTTCACCACAGAATGATGCGTCTAAATAAGGTAAATATATGAGTCCTGTATAAGCGTTTGGCTAACCCCGGCACATTTACATGGATGTTGAATTACTGTAATATTGATGTTGATTAATGTGCACTGTCTCCTATAAATAAATAAATACATAAATAAATAAATACATGGATGTAAATATTATCACCAAGATAAAATGAGCAATCTTTCCATTCCAACAAAGAAAACAGGGCTGGAAATAGATGCTTAGTCAAACTGAAACGACCGGCCAATTCCTCTACAGTTCTGGTTCCCTGGACAGAATGAAGTTCTCTTGGATGGATCCGATTCTCCTCCAGAAGCCAACACTTGAGGGTACCCACTTCTCTTTAATTCAGCTTTTTTGTCCTTTTTAAAAAACAAAATATTATTCCTGGTTCGT